>NC_048430.1:1640658-1677765 GCF_013103735.1 Etheostoma cragini
GGAAAATGGCTGCAATGAAACAAAGAGTGAAAAATTTAAAGGGGTCTGAATACTTTCCGTACCCACTGTATATACTGTGAATATATTTTTTGTGTTGGGACAAAAAAATCAACAACAAGATTTTCCTTTTATCAAGTGTGCATTTCAGTGTGTTTATATGAGAATGTAAAGGCAAGCAAGGTGCTAGTGAATCGGAAAGACAGCGCACATTGGCAGATATTTCATGTCTAATATTGTTGATTGAGCTGACCAGACTTCCTCAATATCCAATTTAATTTACTGGAGCAGAAACTGTGAGTAAGTTTAACCTGTAGAACTTTCCAAGATTATATAAATGGCCGTCATTTTTGGCTGAGAAATATTATGATTGACATGATTTATGATAGGATATGATTTAATGAAAATCCGGTAAACATAAACTGCTATTTTTTAAAGTGTAAATTGGTGTGGGAATTGGCTGACATTTGGCTCCGCAGAATCCCATGTGACTTAGAAAAGTTAAGAGAAAGTTAAGTTTGACTAAATGAGCGAGTGATTCTGAAAACACTCCGACAGATTTCCATTCTCTCCGTCTACTCCATGCTTCTTTGTTGCCTTCATAGCCAAAAGGCTCAGCGGCGTTACTCTTCTTCTAACAAACGCATTAACAAAAAAACCTTTTCTCTCCCGGACTCTTTCCCACCATGCACCGCTGTTCGCTAACAAGAGAGGACAGCCAATCGAAGTGACCCGCCTGAAGCTTGCCGTTTCCCCGCTCTTGTTTTCTATTTGAGAAGCAGCACACACTCTCACAGGTCATTTAGCCAGTGCAGTAATGACTGAGGCAAAACACCACAAATGGGTGTGGGAACAGGCTCAGAGAGGGGAGCAAAACAACACTGGGACAGCCTCCATTTGTTTTGGTTTTCTTTCACATGGTAATCAAAGGGTTGCAGGGGCAATTGCACAAAACATTTTTATTTCAACAACTCATGTACGTGGTTAACCATGTGTGTTCTAGCTTAAATGTAACGGGGTTGCATGCTGCATACTTCAAAGCCTCTGCTTGCATTCCTGCACACACACACACAGAGTATGCATCTTAGCCCAAAATGACCTGGACGACTTGAAAATGAGAAGCACATCCAGGTTTTTCTTTTTTTTCCCTTGAAGATTAAACACAAGGCTCCACCAAAAAAAGAGCACCAGAAGCAGCACCTAAAACATAAGGACGAACGACAGAGCGAGACCGGAAAGATATTTCAGTGTTTGTGTACTGGCTCATATATGACCGTCTGCGTTGTTGGGTCTTTAAAATGGAGAAATGAGCTTGACTAGTCATGCAGAAGCGTTCTATCTGCAATGTGTTCTGGTGTAGAATTGCAAAGCAGCACAACAAGATATATAAAATGAAGAAAGAAGAAGAAAACTACAGCCTGAGGGTGTTTTAACTCGTGGTCTGATGGGTTTCTTTGAAGGGAACCCTGGTGTGATTGCACCATTTGTTCTGTTTATTTGAACAGGTGTGAATAAATCCCAAGTGTGGATGTCAACAACAAGAATGCCTGAGCAGGAGAGACTTGGTACACTTCTCTGCCTTTTGGTTAAATTGCAACATTGTACAGACCACAATATTATACGCTGCAACTAAGTTTCCCAATTAAGAGATTCATCGTTAATGTTAGGAATTGCTCTCCGTCACTGAAATACTAAAAATGGCCTTGGAGGTAGTGTGGACTACCAAAGCAATCTGGTGCAAACATGTCCTAAAGCAATTTTAAAGGGGCCTTCAACTGATTTTACATGTGAAGTTCAGCAGTTTCTATTACAATAAACTTATATTTATGTTTAAATAGTGCATTTCACAAAACAGAGCTGTAAATACAACACACAGTACTACTCAGCCTGTAAACATTTTTAGTGTGTCTGTATGATGTCCTCTGTGGCTCATGGGAAAGCTTGTAGACATAACCCCGATAATGAAAGTCACTATTGAGTTGCATCACGAAAAAAGAAAGATGCATCATTTTGTGAGCTTGACACTATTAGTGACTAAAATGTATCTTAAAAGATGTATTTTTTTGCTGCATTTGAGACAGTCAGCAGGCTAATGTATGTGCCAAGTTTGTTCACTTTCCCTCAATCCTGCAGATAACTGGCCAGATGCAGATGATGCAAACAGAAGATTTTGGTGCAGCTGCATTGGCGTGTTACATCTACTTCTCAACGCAACACTAGAAATAAAGACTTTTGTGTAAAGAGCGTCCCTCTGGTCTTTCAGATTCAAATGCCATTCAACAATCATCAAGGGGAGGAGAGGCACCGGGAGCGATTTCTACGCGGACAGCAGCCTCATTTCCCAGAAAGTAACGCAGCAATGAGGCCTGCTGCGCTCTGAGGCCTGCCGCGCTCTGAGGCTCGCTTTATCTCGACTGGTACATCTTGCTCCCTTGCTTTTGTTAATCGCCATTGCTATCGCTCCTTGCAGCTGCACATATAACACACCTCTTAACACAACAAGTTCAGAAGTGTTCTCTGGGGCTTTCAAAAGTCATTTAATAGCAGCTTGAAGCAGGCACGGAAAGGAAAAGTGTATACGATAACAAAAGGCAAATTACAACACAAAGTTTGCTTTTATCATGCGTTTACCTGTGATGTCAGGTTTCTGTGGCATGAAGAACTGATAGAAGGTGGGCTCCGACAGGCCCTTGACATTACGCGCTGTGATTTCCACTTCATATCTTGTGTTCCACTGCAGCGGCTGCAGCATTGCAAAGTCATTTGCTCCTGGGACAAGCTTGGTCATCCACTGTTCCTCTTTATCCTGAGAGGACAGAGAACGAAAGGATAGAGGAGGGAAATGGAAAAGAAAGGCTTCAAATCCTCGAATAAATTACAACTTTAATCAATACTTTACATTTCATTTTCATCTGCAAGCACCAAAGGAGAGTTGTTTAACGCTATAAACAACAGCTTACCCTTTGTGTTTTTAATCTGGGGATTCGGAGAGTGTAACTGCAATCACAAATGGAGTTGCAGTTGTGGAACGCCCCCACATATGCACTTGTAGGTTAAAAGCAAAGGCATTCCTCTGTTTTTCAACTTCTCGGATACCTTTCATGTTTTATTCTGGCTACAGCCTTTTCTCTTTTTCCCTTTCCTTACATAATTTATCCTTTACATCCTTCCTGTTTCTTCATCGTGACACAGATTGCAAACAAAGGATTATAAAACGGAAGTCTGGCCCAGAGCTGTGCCAAAAGTACTGTGGTCTTACCATTTTTACCTCTTTGCCACCTTTTCCTTCCTATGTTAGAGGACAGAGAACAGTGTAAAACTGGTGTCACGGTCCAGGGCGTGAATGTATTTAACATTTGTCTGGATTGTCAGATGACTAAAACAGGTCTGTGTGTGAGTGCGTGCAAACAGTAATCTATTTTCATCCTTTATGTGTAGCCTTCCACGATAGAGTGGTTGTGTGCTCCTGATGCCAGACAAGGCCGTATGATTACTGGGGTGTGAAGCATGTGCACGGGCTCCCTACTCGGCCTTCAAAAGCCTCGCTCAGACTTCCTGACCCTCTTTTCCACAGTGTTTTTTCATCTGCAGCAGTATTATTTTAATTCGCTGTCACTTTCCCAATGAGACGGAGAAATGCCTGCTTGGACAAAGAAGCACAGGGAAGAATTGGACGAGCTCAAATCCCCTTAGTCCTGTGGAGAGTTTTGTACGAGTGCCATTCATTCTGTTTCCTGGCCGCATCTCGGTCGCTCACCTTATCTTGTGAGTTTAAGCTGCTTTTTTTTGGTGCTATTGTGACCAAAAAAAATAACTACTTAAATGGATGAGTGAATTCCAAAAGCGTGTTTGTACCCTGTTGTAACGTAAATCGTAAGTGATAGAAAAGTAGAGATTCTCAAGTAGAACATTATTCATTTTGCCACCAACGCACCCCGCCTGCACGACTCAATTGACAGGAACCTATCAGGCTAGTGAGTCACGCACATTCCTTTGGGAGGAAAATGCATTCCCATTGTCCCATCCTGTGTTGCTATTGTGTCAACACACAAAGGAAAGCCTCGGATTTGGAGCAGTTTTGGTGTCTTTTATGTGAGGCAAAAATACACACTTCAAAATGAAAGAAATTGCCTCCTCTAAATTGGATGTTCCTCTTTTTTGTTCATTTAGTAATTGGCAGCCCTATTCAGTGTCGGGGAACATTTTGCTCAATGCTCTATGTTGGAGAATATGAAAATATATGTAATACGTCTACAAATCAAGACTCAAAGAGGACCGCGATAGAGGGATTTGGAGAACAGACCCGGATGTAGTAGCCAAGTTTAACTGTAAAATACTCACAGTCTTGTACTTGACTATATACTCCACGATGGGCATCCCTCCATCGTCCTGCTTGACCAGCCCCAGCCTGTAGGCCTTGCCCATCCCCCTCTGCCCATGGACCGCTGGCGGACTCGGCTCTCCTGTGGGACACACGAGGAGGATGCTTTAGCAAAGATGCAAAACAATACGTCTTTGTGTGTTTTTTTCTGTGAGAGTGTGTGTGTCAGTGTGTGCAGTCCCTATGTGGGGAGCAGGTGACAATGTGAGATATGAGACAAGGATGCAGTACAAGGAGAGAGAAGGTTTAATGCTGAATTACATTCATATTACGTGGCAACTCCCACTGCCTGGCTATAAGTAATGTTGACTTGAGGTTCTTATTATTCACTCTATATTGCTAATTGAGTCCTTTTTCTAACATTCATTCTCCGTAGCTGCACTGCTGTATAATATTAAAGGGGGTAATAGTTTTTTTATGGTCTTGCCCAGATTTACTGCAATCCTGCTGTGCCAGATTGCCAAAATAAATAAAAAGCTTATCATAAAGCTCCTGTAGTATGTCATTTTTAATGCAGCGGTTTCACATCAAGGTACACCTATGACAGGATCTATTCCCTGCTCTAATAATCTGAATTCTTATCGCTGAAATATGACAAGGTTGTAACTATTTCAAATATAAGCAAGTTTCATAAGACGGCAAATAGGTCTCACTTTACCAAGGCGCCGTGGCTTTGAATGTAATTTTCAGCATGTTTGCTTTTCTATCACTTTTTTTCATTTTTTGAAATCGGGACACAAATATATCTCTCACATTAATCCAAATACATTTTCATAGCTGCTATTTTTATGTTTGAGACCCTATTTTATAAAACTAATGAGATTTTATATCCTCCCTCCCTGCAACATTTGTGAAATGCGGGGTTTGCCAATGATTAACAATTAACCCAATCTAACTGCTATAACACCATTAAATTAAAGTGATTATGAGATATGTAAGTGGCTGCCGGAATAGTTCTGATGATCCCTTTTTGGGTACGATCTTTTGAGAAGCTCTTATTTTGGAGAATGTGGCTGGAAAACAAGCTTCACGCGGGGGAAGAAAAGAGTTCGAGTGGAAACTGACTTACGGATGGGTAAAGTCTGGAAGGTCTCCGTGTGGCTGAACTCTCCCTGACCCTTTCCGTTGACGGCTGCCACTCGAACGTCGTACGTGGTGTTGGGCTCCAAGCCCGTCAGCACCACCGTCGCTGGAGAGAGACAGGACCAGAGTTCATGTCACCTGGAAATACTGTAAGCGGTAGGGCTGCACAATATGAGGGAAATGTGATATGCAATAAGATCAAAATAACAATAGTACCTGTGATAGATAAACAGATATTAAAGTGTACTCAGTGCTGCCTTTCTGCCACTTTCAGTATTCTGTTAAAATACAACATTGCTTGCTGAATCTTTTTTTTTCTTGTGATTAACAATTCCATAGTTTTTAACAAAATGCAAAAACATACAACTCACAACACGAACACCCCATCCAACACCTTTGGAAAACCACAGGGTTAAGTCGTCAGTGTCCTCCAACAGAAGTTATGGTTGAATAAACACATGAATGAAATGTGCTAGTGTCCACATAATTTTAGCCATGTTCTGTATTTGTATCTAACCTATTACCTTTTTTTTGTGGAAAAAATAAACTTTGGAATTTTTATTATGGCGATGAAAATGAATAAGGATATTTTTTATATGACGAAAGATCTCTGTCATTTCCTATGTGCTTATTTGTTGCAAGTCTCTCAGTATAGACACTTGCTGTATTCCTAAAAATATAACTGATGCAGAAAATGCAGTGCCCTGCTGAAAGACTAATAATAAATATCATCAGTGGATTATATCATTGCAAGATAGCATCTACAAAAAAAAACTCCCATTTACAATTGACAGTAATTGGTTGCAAATAAGAAAGACAAACACATCTGGCAATATTAAGTTCTAATGGAAGAGTGCAAATCTCATGAGGTCGTAGTATATTATCATAAAGAGTATTGGAAATATAGTAGTTACAGTAGAATCTGCATTCATACTGTAACTTGCATCGATCATTGAAGAAAACTGCAAATCTCATTTTCAGACCACATACCAGATTCCTGTTTAAATTCTACAGTTGCTAGAGTCTATTTACATAACCGTCACTATTCAGAGAGGCAACAGAGAGTCGGCAGTGTAATGAGCTTGAGCGAAAGTTGTTGTTTTTGTCACTCTGAACAAATTAAACACTTGAGTGGTAATAGGTGCTTTTGCAGTTCTTTAGTCCTGGAACTGAAAACAAATTCTGCCATTTGCGGCGGTGCTAGGTTACTTTCCAAGCTATGAGCAGACATTTCAATTTGGACAAAAGCATTGAAATGAAACGAGTCCAGGCATCTTGTTATAATGAAGAGTATATTGGGTAAGGATCTTCTACTGAGGATATCAGAAGAGGCTTCTATAATTATATGATGCCACTTTACTGGTTTGTAATTAGCCCGGCTCACATTTTTAATATTTTACTCATAATCTTGAATAAAGGGACACATTTTACTAAACAGGCAGGACATTTACAATGTTATATAGTTCTACTCCAGACGTTTCCTCCTTTTTTTTGTACCTGCAGTTTAGTATTCGCCTCACTGCATCTACAATTTGTAATTGACTCTGAAATGAGGGATATTAGTGATAAGCCCTTCAGGTTTGTCAGACCTGCTTATCATCCGACCATTAGTCCTCTGGCTTTCATTTCCCATCCATCCATCCTTCACCTCATGGCGTACTTTCCACGAACAGGCTCAGAAATCAATTTGGAGTCGTAAAGCATAAGAAGAGGAGGCACGTGCTTTTTCTGCTCAGTTGGTTTCTGGCACCTTCCCCACGAGGTGTTTGAGGTTCGCCAAGTCCCAACACCATCTCAGGGCTGAGGCTTTGAAGGATCGCTTGGCAGATTATGTGAAATGGCTTCTGCTTGTATGAGATTGGTGTCGTTCAATGTGTGGTGCGGTTAACAGACAGATTAATGCCTAACGGGTGCTCACCTGGCATGTAGAGGAACAACCTCGCTGGTCTAATCAGTAGAAAGTTTTGTCTCTTGTCTCTCCTTTCCTTTCTTAACTGTACATCCAAGCATTAGGGTGGCATTTCAGATTTGAGTTTTTTTCCTACTTTTTAAGGAAGCCATAAATTGCCACTCAATTTAGCTGCCTCCACAATAAAAACATGCTGTGCATAATGAGGCCCACCTCGACACACACCAATACTCCTTATATTTTACACAATGAGCTAATATTACAGTAATTATCTGTAAAGTTAGCCTCCATTGTTATCAACGGTTACGAACATTATTCCCACTCACTCTGGATGCTGTGCGACTTGACGTCCCTCCAGTCCTGTGAGCCCACCTCCTTGTACTGGACCAGGTAATAGCTGATGGGTACTCCACCATGCGAGTCGGGTTTCATGAATGTGACGGTTGCTAAGCGCTGGGAAACTGCTGAGAGACGCACTGAGTATGGATTTGATGGTACATCTGAAAAGAGAAAATAATGACGTGGGTCACAGCAAACAACTACAGTGCACATACAACTAGAACATATTATACATAATATTTCACATTATGTTGCTACTAGGATAAATGTCAAACCATACATTTGTATTGAATACTGCAGACAATGTGCCTACCTATTACATCACTGTCACCCCCACAATCTAGGACATTATTGCTAAATAACTGTAAGCTATGAAAGCCACTTAACACAGCATAATTCAGTTTGAGGTGAGGTAATACGTCACTCAGCTGCATCATCATTTGTCCTTGTTTCCCTTTTAGTGTGTTTCTCACTTTGACAGCATCAGTGGAAATATTCACATATCAAAGACCGTAAAGTGATGAGTCTTTAATGCTTCCATTGGAGATCACCTCTCTTCCAAGTCTCCATTGCTTACTCAAACACTTTCAGCTACTGTACTTGTGTGTGCGTGTTTGTAAGTATTTCTGCAGAATTGCAAGTGTCAGAACAACTTCCACAACACATTGTTTCCTGCAAGACTACATAATAGGTCAGCTTTTTGCTCACTACTTTTCTCTTTAGCCCGAGCAATTCAATCTGCACTTAAGATAATTGGACTGCACTATTGTGTATTAGCCTGTGCTACCGTAAATTAGGGGGTGCTTCAGTAAATAGTGAGGGGTATGGTAAATCAGTTGGCACTGTTTGAGATTATGCCGGCCTGAATAGGGTTTGAGAGTTGCAGTGGAATTTATCTTCCTGAGAATTGCAAAAAAAAAACATTACCATTATTAGAGAGGTAGAGGGTTACAAAGTAGTTAGGGTTACAGTGGGAGCAGTGGGATCCCTGACTCAACACGTACTGGAGTTGAAATGAAGTTGTCAATCACATTAGGTCGGATAAAGAGGCCAAATAATAGTGGCAATCCCGCACACCCACCTGCCTGGGCCAGAATGAACTCCTGGTATCGAACTCCAATGTTGTTCCTGGCTGTACAGTTGTAGCGGCCAAAGTCCCTGTCTGACATAGGAGTCACCTAGAACCAAAAAAAAGAAAAAACACATTCTTACATATCTTGTGATAATGTCTGTAGACATGCAAACAGTTTTGATTTTATTTGTCTGCTTCTATCCATGTACAATGGACAAGACGGATTTTTTTTGATACTCGCAGAAGTAAATCACTGTATAATTAAAGCTGTACTAATCAATTTTTATATATAAGCAATGGGTCAAATGAATTTTCAAATGGTGAAGACGTTGTGTGTCAGTGACAAACTGGCTCTATAGTTTTCTCTTTGAGTTCATTGTTTTGGTTTTACAGCCAGACCGTAACTGTTTTGGTTAATTTCAAACAGCTCTTACACACATTATTTCCAAGTTTTCAGTAAAACAGCTCTAACCTACTGTACACTTCCTGCCACGCACCAAATGGCGGTGTCGGTCAAAGTTCGCAACTAGCAGGTGAACATAGTGGAGCATTTAGCAGCTTAAGAGCCAGATGTGTCTCTAAAAAGAATTGGTAGAGACCCAAACAGAGGGAAAAGTATAATAGTATAGTATATAAATTGTATATAAATATTTGACTTGGAATGAATGCTAACGTTGCTCCAAATGGTGAACGACGGTGTGTACTTTCTTGTGGTCTGTAAATGCTAGTAAACTGACCAATACATACAGATCTGGGCTTGTACCCACCTCCAGCACAGACTTTCCATCTGCACTGTGTACCCTGGTGTTGGCAGTTCCCTCCGCGGAGATGGTGAAGCGCTCTCGCCTCCACAGCATGGTGGCAGGAGGGTTGGACATTACATCACAGCTTATGTTCACTGGGTTGCCCTCCCACGAGTAATAGATTGTGTGGTTGGTCAGGAACTTTGGTATATCTGTAAAAACATAGATATACTATCTCGCACATTTGCCTCATTTAGATGTAAAATCTTTTTTACAGCTCTTTTGCTCTAAAACAAGACGTACAATGCCCAAAAATTAATTGCTGCTGAGTCTGGAGTTTATGGCAGCCAATTAAACATTCAAATCGAAAGGTGAAGCTGTGCTGCATGATCAAAGACATAAAATGACTTGCTGAGGCTTAACCGACAAATTCCTCAAAGAGAGAAATTTCATTAATGCCTCCCAACCCTCTCTCTGCAATGTTAAAAAGAAAAACAAACAAAATTGAAGCCACTGAATCCTGGAGGAGGAGTGGGGGGATTATCTGACGAACATCTCCCCAAGAGTAAAACTAAAGGAAGCAAACAGAAGCTAATTTGCCCCTGCAAATAGGAAGGGCAGTAATGGAGGGCCACGACGGCGAGCTGGCGTGCAGATTTTATTTGGCGCAGTCAGACCAGCTCAGTTGGAGAGGCATTATAGTTGTTTTATGTTCACTTGCAGGATTCCATTAAAGAGATTGATGTCTGGCTCTATGTCACAGCCGAGGACACGTTATCCCCTGCAGCCTGCAGTGACTTAGTAAATGAGTTCATTTGTTCGGTGGCAACGGCTGGCTCAGCCCCGCCACACTCACACTCACAGCCTGTGTTTTCCTGCAGAGTCGAGTCTGCGAGCAAGTTGTCAGCTGTGGCTTTACAGTAAAATGACAGGAACTCTTGGTTGGAGAATGTGTGAGGTTTGTTTTTTCTACATGAGGATGCCGTCAAAGCTTTTCCAAAATTGGCAACTTTTCAAGAACTATGCAAAACAGAGAATCCATGAACCCAAAAATCACCTCAGCCAGACGAGAAGAAAATTGGTTTTCACGTGACAACAGAGATGCAGGACTCAGTTACTTATACTTTCTTGTCTGCCCTCTCCTTTGTTGTTCCTCTGAGCGTCAAGGTGAAAATACAGCTAACCAAAAAAAATGTTCCATTGGTCTCATTCAGGCAACAGAGTTGCTCTGATAATGAACCTAATAATTCCAAGGGCAAAATGGAGATATTTATTTCAGAGCTCATTAGGCACAGGGTAGGCCGCCCCAAATAACCCTAAACAACCAGCATTGAGGAATGGTTTCGTTCATCGGAAAGTAGGGGAGCTGTCAGTGGGGGGAAACAAAAAGGCGACGCATGATATCCTCTCACTAATTTACCCTTCTGAAGGCTGTGTGTGCGGTGAGGGGGTGAGTTGTTTATAGTAATATAATTAACTTCAGAAAGAAAAACAGCTACAGTGTGAAAAGAATTATTAAAACTAAGCCAGTTGAACTTTTAAACTCTGAACAAGACTGCAGGGGTGCATGTGTTGCTAGGTTGCTGATTTAACTGCCTGAATGTGTTTCATTTTCACACAAGGATCTGATAGCACTAATGGAAATGCCGAGAATGGAGGAGTTGGCGGCGTTATATCATGTCACCGGCCGTAAGTAACAGTATTTCTCATTTTGCCCACAGACAATGTTACACAACTAGAAACATTTCCAATTATTTTAACAAATAATAATTAAGCACTGACATTGACACTGTGCAGGAAACTAATGTTCTAATGTTGAATTTTGTAGAATTTGTTGAATTAAATTGTAGTAATTTAAATCACTTAAATAAGAAAAATAAAAAAGCACCCTCTAAGTCACACAGGAATGTATGTACTTGCAGAAGAGCCAATAGGAACGCTCCATCTCTCTGAAATGACCTGTGATAGGCCAGATTTTCTAAAGCCTGTAATCAGAGCCCAGGGGAGGTGGAGGTAGATTTCCCTCAGACCACTTGAATTACAATATGCAGAAAGATTATTTTGGAACTTTTGCCCAACAATGCCAAAAGCAAATTGCTTACCAATATTCTAAAAGTATTAATCTGTATTAATTATATGTACAGCCTTATTATAACACAATTACCGTAATCAATATGTTTATTACACCTGTAGTTATTTGCCTTTTTTTCAGAAAATATTGTCTTGTAGAATTAAATATTTACTACTACTGTTAATCTAATTTCAATCAGGAAAGTCAGATTCATTGAAGGGCAAGTTTACCCCAAAACAAAAGAAATGTTTTGTTGTGAATTGCCCAATGTTAGAGGTATCATCTCTCCGCTATAATGGAACTAGATGGCACTTCCTACTGCGTGGTAATACGGTTGGCGGGTGTAGGAGTAAGAAAATAGTTCACGAGTAAGAAAATAGTTCCTACATTAAACTGCTTACAGCCAGTCCTGTGGATTATCTTCAAACTTGGTCATGCTTTCTGAAAAGAGACATTGCATTTGCGTTTTTCAAATGTACTTTTTGGCCCGTTGAGCACCACAAGCTGAGTGCTAACTAGTATAATTATATGGAAGAGAAAGCAGACATCCCTACAGCTGATATCTCCAACACTGGGCAAATCATCTAGATTGATAAATAGCACTACAAGAGGAAGAGGAAAAATTAGTTTTTTAGGTTTTGCGTTAAACTGTCTCTTTAAATGTACAATCAGTGTGCACACCTACAGTTCAGCCACAAAGGTGTTTACACTTAAGTTGCCTGATAAGACAACTGAAGGACAGTGTGCAGTCTAATTAGCAGGAATGACTGGAAACACCTGCATGAGCATTCAGGACTGTTAAACACTGATCACAGAATAAAACACACTCACACTCAATATCCAGGAACATGCTCTTCTGATGACCCCCGATCCTGCTCAGCGCCTCGCAGTCAAATCGGCCCAAATCTGTGAGCCTCACACCGCTGATGGTCAACACTGATTTTCCGTGACGACCACGGACTTCAAAGCGCCCGTCCTGACTCTGAACACACAAACATATACAACTTCTTGTTATGTTCTTCTGTTACAATATCAAGCAAGAGAAGGTCGGATATTCTAGCTGTGAGGTTTATTTATAGAAGTCTTGAGTGATAACAAATTGGCATTTACATCCCTATAATTTTCACAGCCATTGCCCTTAATAAGTGGTTTGGTGTGTGAAATTCTGATTGACCCAAACAGACAACAGAAAGAGGAGGGAAAGATTACATTTCTTATGTATAACAAGGCAATTTCTTTGTGATACTATCTTTAAAGATTGTGTAAAGCTGGATTGAGGAATGAAGAGGGGAACACAAACGCCAAGGATCCAAAAATGGCCCACCCTGTCGCCATGTCATTTATAGAAAGTTCCTTGTCCAACTTGGTACGACTGAATGTCAGCCTCCTTGAGCCATTCTGACCGCCCCACCCCCCCACCTTGCATCACTTGTCACACAGATTCGGGGTTAATGCAACAAAACAAAAAAAAGTCGATTAATTACAAGGTCATTTCATCTGTATAGAGACAGATGGTATCAATTTGAAGCAACGGGTCAATTACAGCAGACGAGGCTATCATTCCAGTAATCGACATTCACTCGTAATGAGAAAAAACACCCCAGGAGCATCCTTGTTGCAGACACTATACGCCTGCAGCCTCCAGACTGTTACCTAACAGATAACCTTTGTCACCCCAAACAAACTACTTTTCAGAGGTCCTGCCTGTGATACATTTAAGAGCTGCAGCAGGGTTTATGTTTTGATTGGATACACTGGGAACAACCATTTCAAACAGCCACTTGCTGCATTTTATCTTGAAATACTCCACTCACATTTTTGTTATTTTTACTTCCTTTTTTTGAATATTTTTTCCATGTTGTCCAGAATAGCCTTGGCAAACAAACAATCAACTTTTGTATCAGTGTTTTTTTTTTCAATAAATAAATCAGATGATAAATATGATAACGGCTTTTGTTTGCGCCATTGTTTCTTCCTCAATATAAATGTGCAATGAAGAAGTTGCTTTGACATTCTGTTTTCGCAGACGAGGCGCCACCATGAATAGGAAACACAGTTTTAGTCGAGTTCTTCTTATTATTCATAGAGTCTGAGAGTGCCGTGGGGTATTTTCAATGTAAGTACCCAGCAAACGGCACATGGCATACATTAGGGTGGCAATCTATCTGGGCTCTTGAAGAACAAAAAAACTTTATATCAGTATATAATATCAGCGCTAGCAGCAACATATCCTGATTACACTATCACCTGTAAGTAACGCTGAAATGGACTGACTATTATTATTTGAGAAACAGATCCTATTAAGAGGGGACTGCTGATTTGGACACAATCGGGAAATGACTTGAGGCGTGGACACACTGCACACAAGCTTTGTGGCTATTCAACAATAAAACATACAAAAGGTAAGTATACAATTGTTTACCATGATCAGGACTCTTTGATGACTGAAAACATCTGACTTGCATTTCCCACACTGTTGCTTTCTAATTAGTCAATTAAGTCAACTTGGATAAACAGCTTCAATAGAGTAAAAATAGAAGTTATTTAGCTCAAAGCCTCAAATTAGTATTGCAAGTTTGTCCCAAGTAAAGGAATTAGAACTAAAATTACAAAACAAAAAAGGCCGAGAGTCAAATCAGGCTCTCAGTAAGCCAATTTAGCACAAGGATACCCCATAATGCTTTGGGGCATTTTGTTGTCGCTACAGCTATAATCAGCATATTCTTGTTTGCGTGTTTCTCTTTCTATTGTATTTTACTGTATATACAGAATAGAATAGACTTTTCTGTCCAGAGGTAAAACAATCTGTCTACAAGCACCTCTTAACCTCACTAATTAACCCGTTATGGTTCTTCTTTGTTGATTCTTGCCACCATGTTGTTGCCAAGCAAAGACTCAAGAGAAGTCCCTGCTCCCACTGAGGGAACGTTTTTAATGACTACATAGTTATATTACATACAGTATATAGCAATTAAATATGTTGTGATGTATAGGTGCCGATCTTCTCCTTCCTGACCTCCTGAGGATTGTGTTAATTACATTTAGCATGTTTCTGTGTTCTCATCTACTTATGCACCTTTGCATATTTATAAGTAAGTCTGTGGAAGTATGTGCACATTCTCCACACCTCCACTATAGATTTCACCGGGAATCAATGCACATCCAGCCCTTTATAATGCCCTCCTGCCACCCCTGCCTCTGCTAATAGTCATTATGTGTCTAAGCCTCATAAGCCTCGGCCGTGAGGCCCTCTCTCCTGAATCACGCTCTCTTTATGTTGTCGCTCGTGGACTGCTTTGGCATTATCCTGTTTAGAATGGCTTATCTTTGCTCTTATCGTTTGCAATACTATCATCCAATGTGTGGAAGCAGCTTTTAAAGGCTCGGTTCTGGTCATTTGTGCCGCCACTGCACACCGGTCAATAGGATTGGGAGAGTGTGTGTTGAATAGGAATGCTGAGGAAGAGGGGGATGATAGGAGGAGGAGAAAGAGAGGAAATCTTCCAGGAGGGAGCTTCTGAGTCAGGAAATTACTTGCAGCCCCTCCTCCACCTCTGCCAACTGACAGGGTCTGTCTAGAGACGAAGTCAGCCCCTAAAGCGCAGCCTGTTTGATATGCAGCTCAGTCCAACAACAAGGCAAGCGGCCAAACGTATACACAACAGAGAGTTATATGCCCACCCGTGGACACACACAGGCACGTTTCTGCAACTGCATGTCCCCTCACACATACATACTGTAAACACATGAGCAGGAAGCACAGAGATGAAAGTCAAGGAAAGGTGGAAGTTGAGAGAATAAAGGGAACTGGAAGAGATGAAAAGACAAGCAAGTAGGAAAAAGGAGGGCAGGAATATATGAAATCCTATCCATATCTCATCCATACAAAACTGTTTACAGTGAACATGTGAAGCTAAATCTTGAAGGGAATCTCTCAAGTAGGACTGTTTCTGTGTTATTTCAGCACAAATCCTGGAGAATTTTGAGATATTAAAAATGTCAGCACTAAATGTCAGCGAGGCTGGAAAGTCAGTGTAGTCTAATTATGGCGAGCGTTGCTTATCCAAACAGTTGGGCGTTGGGACTGTTTTATAGTTGCACCACAGCAATTACCACAATACCTCATCGTCATGACAACAAAATGACATTTAATGATGGCTTTCTGGTTCAAGGAAATAGGGGCCAAGGGTAGACAGCAAAACCTTGACTAAACATTACTATTATCTATTATCGACTGGATTCTGCAGTGCTTGTGACCAGGTGTTAAATGGAAAAACAAAACAATAATCTCAATAAGTGTAAGAGTCTGCTTTTATTTCAAGGTTTAACTGCAAAAGGTCTTTAGAGAAAAGCTTAATTCAACACAAATATACCTTCTGAGTTGCTGAGGGGAAGATTCAAAAGTTATTCAAAAGTTTGAGTCTGTTGAATCCCACACGAGGCCCTATTTTAACGATTTGAGCGCACAATGTGAAGTGCATGGCACAGGTGCGTTTAGGGTGTGTCCAAGTCCACGGTTGGTAGTTTGACGGCAAAAAAGAGGGTCCATTCGCCAGGCGCATGGTTCAAAAGGGTTGTACTTTGAGTCTTCATTAATCATAGGTGTGTTCTGCAAAAACATGCAATAAACCAATCAGAGGTCATCTCCCATTCCCTTTAAAAGACAGGCGTGTTTGTACCTTGGAGCATTGCTATTATGATGGTGTATTTGCACCGTCATTTTTTTTTTGTAATCTTTTGCGTGTGTGTGCTGCTGTGCTTCCCTGTGTGTGTAAAAAGCATTGTGTGCATGTGCTGTGCACGAGTCTAGGTGCATTTTCCTAATGCGCTGTTAAAATAACAATGAAATGCTGCGTTACTGACTTTAGATCAGGTTTTTGTTGGTCAATGAAGTGATCTTTTTCTGCTGCCGCAAGATAGCAATACGCCCAGAATGCACCTGAACACACCTCCCTGTAAGACCAGCATGGCCATGGGCGCAAAGATGGGCGCAGGTGCATTTGCTATTCAAACAAGGTGGGTGCACGACGGGAAATTACCAACTGGATTGGGCTTTGCGTTACACTGCACTGGATGCATGATAGGGCCCATGGTACGTCAATCTCTGTCATTAAAGCAGACAGCTCTTCACCATTGCTTGAATAAGGAAGAATGAACCGATAGCTACAGTGCAGTTTACTAACCTTGCTCATAAGCAAAAAGGAGTGAAACAATACCCTGGCTGAAATCCTCTTCGGCTCTTGATTAAATTCCAGAAACTGTATCCCATTATGTTCTCTTACCAAGGGTCAAGGTGTTAGTTGGCAAAGAATGAGAAGAATAGAAGCAACATTATGCAGTGAGTAAAACTAAGCCCGTTGAAGCTTAATGTCTTTCAACAAGTAAGGAGCGTGTGCAGGCAGGATATGCATATTGGAGAGTAAATTGAGAGAGGAACATCCTGCTTTAAACCTAAATGACTGCAGCCATCCATCATGCCTCGTGCTGCTCAAGCCGTGTTTGTCTTTGCGTATGTTTAGGTGTGTTGGTTTGCACTATGCATTCCCATAATTGCATTTGCTGTGGGAAGAGAAGCACTTACTCTCATTTCTGGCTGAGATTTATCAACCCGAGCGATTCGAGCCAATGCACACATTCATTTATCTCTGCGGTGACCTTTTTCCCGAGCAAAAGAATGGCTTCCATCTTTGTTTTTGTGTGTTTTTTTTTTTATGTGAAAGCTTCAGTCCCCTTTCTGGGAAAGCTGTGATGGAAGTGCGTATGGTTTTGACATTGATGGCAGCTCCTTCAAGAATAATTACTTTTTCATGAGAATGCGGCTGTAGCTCATTCAATTTCTGATCTGTGAGGCTGTTCTCATGAACAAAGTGAATAATGGATACTGAAAGAAAGGAATGCACAACAGCTTAGTGTCTTTTCAATTTCACAAGTTGGATTACATAAAATGTCGCTGAATCAAAAGCAGGCAGGAACCACAGTGTAAATTGAAAGTATTAACGTTTGCCCTGAAAACTTCAAGGTTCTTGCTGCTTCTTTGAGCTGAGAGATAATCAAAATAAATGTGCATGCGGATTTCCCTTGAGATAATAATCTCAGCAAAGTTGAAAGATTTAAACACTCCCTGTGAAAAGCATGAACCAACATGAATGTGTTGTATAAGTGCAGCTCCGCTATTAGAGACTTTGAGTCATTGTATAACATGGATGCACAGGTACAAATAGGCTTTTGGCTTGTTTATAACATGAGTTACGTATCAATCATCAAGTCTTAAATGTAACCATCAAGGCGTCTGGCTTTAGATAGGCCTTGGCGCATATGGGAATGATTATGTCTGCTTTTATTTTTATGATGACATATACGAGTAATTACCTGTTAATGTCTCCTTTTTCTTTAAGTACTCAAACCAGACTAAGCACTAACATTTCTCTCCAAATAGACATTTTAATGGTCATGTGTACTGCTGTATATTGCATTATTGCATTGTCTGCATTAGAAACCTCCATTTAGTCCTTTTCTTAAGCCATAACTTTGTGTCTTCTGTGAGTCGAGGTCAATTTAGGATACCTTTGGTTCATCAAAGCCTTTAAAAACCTAGTTAGTACAGAAACAGATGAAAACAGGGTTGGCGGTCAAAGTCATTTGAAGTTGACATTTTGCAAATACAAAGTTTTTTCATTGGACAGTAATGGAGTAATTTTCAACCACTCATTTCCTGTCTATCCACTGTCGCTATCAAATAAAAGGGAAAGCCCCCCCCAAAATAGTCTTAAAAAAAAGAATTATCAAGTGATCACTGCTATCACAGCTAAATTCAGTAAAAGAAAAGAATATGCAATACAAAATAACAAGTTAATATAGAAAGCTTTACAAAATAAACCTTTTTTTTACCCAGGCACAATAATTATAACTTTAATGTTGCTCCAAGACAATTTCTCTTTAATATATGTTTACTCTCTGCTGTATAACTCAGGAAACTGAAATACCAGTAAAACCAGCTCTTGTTTCCACAGCGTGGAAGCTTATCGCCTTTACTGCTGACTTCATCTGACCCAACAGAGCCTGAAGCAACTGGTCCAATACTGTAAGCTCCTGGCTCCTGATGCCAAAATGTGGCCCCGGGTATCAAAGCTGGCCAATATTGACTAATGATGGAGTGTAAATGAGATTCTCAAGCCAAACATTTCTTTCATGACACCATGTCAGGGCGGTGCTGTCTCAACTCCAGGAATAGTAGAATTATAGTAGAATTATCTAGTAGGCTATGATTTGAAATCAAAAGATGGTTTTGAGTAAATGCCATATGTACATACAGTATGCATTTTGTCAAATTCCTGTGTATTTAGAATGCACATGGTATTTAAAACTATACTATAGAGAATTGTCTCTATACATTCTTAATAACTAGTGCTGTACAGTATCATGATGCTGCGCTGCACACACACAAACACATTTTCTGGCACTTTCTACCTTGTCTCCGTCCACAAAGGTCTGGCCGTCGCTGGCTCTCCTCCAGGAAATGTCGGGCAGAGGCTCCCCCTCGGCCACACAGGAGATCATAGCGGCGCTGCCCTCTACAGCCGTCACGTTTTTCAGCTGGGTTATGTGGGGCTGGACTGCAGGCCACAAATAAACAAAGAGAGGAGTATATATATAGATAAGTGAGTAAAAAAGAATAGATTGAAAGGCAGGGGGAATAGGTGTGGAGAGAAACTGTCAGAGATCTAACTAATAAGAGAGGGGAGATGAACGATATACCACAGGGGTTTAAACACAGAGGAGTTGCATGACTTTGGTACTGACTGTCTAGGCCAAGATCATTTATACACTGCAGTCGCACTTCCCAGTTTCAGCGCACTCCGCCTATTTGGTACAGATTCGTTGGCCTAGATGACAACACAAAAACTGACTTCGCTAAAGTTTTAAAGCACAAAACATATCAAAAGCGGCTCTCCATCTATGAGCACTACACCTTTTTCGGTTTTAAATAGATATAGATTTTTGTCTGGCAAAAAATTCCTCTCCAGCACCGCGTGAATATCTTTTGACACAGAACGAGAACCACGGTAAGTGCAGCAAAGCGTGCCGTTGGGGGTGCTCCCTGCTCGCTTCCTTCTGATAAAACGTTCTAAGCAAGGCCTGAAACACCATGCATGTCACATGAATCATGGATTGCTACTTTCTCCACACGCGCGCACGCACAGACAACACACACTGCACTCATGTCCTTAACAGGGTGCTTGGAAAGTAGCATGGCATAAAATCCAAAAGGAAAGAGTAGTGAATGGAAAATAGTAACTACTGTACTGGAGGCTTTTAACACCGCCCAGGGGGGATTGGAGTGTTTCACATGACTTCAACCTTGGGGCGGAGGAGCCATATCTAGGGATTTTGGGAGATTATCAAAACATGAGGTCACACAAACATAGCAACAAGCACACAGGCATGCTCACCTCCGTAATACTATACCTGCAAGGATATATCAATATTACCTATGTATTAGTTTACCAACTCTAATCTTACAGGATAATTCTGGTTTGTTGTAACATATGTTATCTTCCCACCCAAATTTAAAATCAACACTCTTGTTGACGCTTTTTAGCAATGTTTTAAACTTTTTCTTATGTTTTTTGTCCCTTTTTTTTTAACACTTTGGGTGTTTATTTTCAATGTTTGTCCCTTTTTGGACGTTTTCAACAGTACGTAACACTAACACACACAGGCAGCTAGCAGATAGTGAGGAGATGTTTTTTACAGTGTGTTCTGGGGACAGGCAGCTAGCAGATAGTGAGGAGATGTTTTTTGTATGTGACAAAAAAATGTAACTTCACTTTTTTTGTTATGTAGACTTAAAAAACGCATGACATCACTTAGAGCACCTTTAATTGCTAATCTTAGAAAGCAGATATATGTCTAAAACAATGTCTCCATTGGAAAGAGGCACTAGTCGTCAAACATTCAGACAATTTCCACTAGGTTATCTAATGTTGTCTAACACATGTTTGGAATAGAAAATGACGGTTAACAGTATTTCTCGTGACGTTTCTAACATCCATCACAGTTTACGGACTGACGTTTTTTTTTAGTGCAATGAGAGATTAATGGAGCGTTGTGATGGGCACCAGGTGTTACTAATCATGCTTTACCATCAATAGTCAGCAGCTTGGCTACCAGCTGACTAGTAACATCCAGGCGTGTTCTGTATGTGACAAAAACGTGTTGGAGCCTTAAAAAAAGTGTAGCATCACTTAGAGCACCTTTAACTTGGCGGGTATAATGTCATCATTTTCAAAATGAATGAAGGCTAAAACCATATAAAAACAAATATGAATTATTCTTTAGCAATAGACACAAGTCTCCAACCCAAAAAACATTTGCCTAATGAGTTATTAGTCTACAATTGAGTCCTAAAATCTGTTTTTTTTAAAAACAAGTCAAACTGATTTTAGGAATCTAAGAACGGATAATTTCACTTGTTTACAAAACAAACCAGCTTTATTAAAACATCTTGATAATGGTGCTGCAATCTGCTTGATTTGGTTTTGTGTGAAGACAAAAGGAAGCCGCAGTGGGAACAACTGAACTCATTGGCAGAAGTTGTGCTTGTTGTAAGAGAAAAAGGCCTCCTAATGAGACTGAATGACTTGTTAAGATGATTTTCTGCAGAGGCAGAGACGTGAGGAGCACTTCAGATGATCGTCCATTTCTATTAAACCTTGCAACGGCTTCTTGTGTACAAAATAAACACACACACACACACACACACACACACACACAGAAACACACAAACTCTTCATAGCACTGAGACCAGCCTGAACCAGTTCTTCATCCCTACCTTATCTGCAGCTGTTTTGCCCCAGATGCCCTTCATCATGCAAATATTAAATGAAAAATGTCTCATTTATCACGCATGCTGCAAACCTCCACTGTGCAGAGAGAACATTATTAATAATGCAGTATCTACAACATTTCAACTCTAAATGGGAAAGAATTGAGCAGCGTTCGTGTGTTAAAAGATAAAAATCCAGAATTAATTTCACCTTCCAGGTTTGGGGTGTTGGGAGTTGATTCTTTTTTAGTTAGATGCATACTTTTAAATGAAGTTCCTCTTGTTAAAAAGTATAAGAGTATTTAACTCTAGCATTTGTTAATATCTAAAACCACACTTAATTAAAAAATAATTATATATATTAGACTAATTAAACTTGCAAATGGTGTCAGTCCTGTCACTCTTATGCATAAAACAGGCTTAATCTTGCCCTACCCTGCGGAAAAGCTAATTACTGGTGTCAATATTACAGAAGAATGTGACATAGTGACAAATAGACACTAGAAATATGTACATAAATACAGTTTTGCTACAGTTTGACTCATTGTTGGCTTATCGGAGACTAGCAAAGATTACAAGTAATGCTGACATTACCATATCTTGTTTATGGACCATTAATACAGGAAAAAAGGCCTACAATTCTCAAGTTGCCGCTTTTTTAACCCTCCTATAGCAACATTGGACTTAACAGACAGCTCTTATTCTACTTACTGACAGGTAACAGAAAACTCAACGTGCTTCTAACTACATCTGATAACGATAATGTGTGTATTTGTTGTTTCAGATCCACAAAACAAATGTCAACATAGATTCTCTCCTGTAATCTCTAATGCCTCTACAAAGCTTAGCGGGTTTAACAGGGAAAAAACACTGTATTTTATATGTCATCAATCAATGCTTTGCAGTTCATTGCAGGGAGTTATTTTGAAATGAAAAGCGATGCTATTGACTGTTTTTCTGCTGTCTTATCTCGTTTTGTTAACATTTTCCATAAAGAACAGTGAACAGTTTATTATGTGTTCCTTGTCAACAACAAGAAAACATGTAAAGAGAACAATATCACTCAATTTTCAGCTAATTTGATTAATTATGAAGCACCCAATAAAGAAGACAACCACCAACAGACCGACAAGATGCACACTGCGGCCGACTGCAGACTGAAACGTGTACCTTTACTCCTATGATACGTTCTTCCCAGTATGGCTGCCTACCGCTGCTGTCAAACAAGAGAATTTAATAATAAATAATAATAATAATAATAATAACTCCTACACATTTAGAATTTAAATAGAATCAGCTTGCTCCCTTACCAAAAACCTGTCTGACATGAACTGTTGATGCTTTGCATAGCTGAATGAGCTATGGGCTCTCAATCTAGGTGTTTGAACGCTGTCTACAGTTAGTTTTCTGTGGAAATAATGTAAAAGACACCAACAAACTGGCCAATAAATGCAATGCAGCTATTTCTTGTCAGTGCAAGTTGGTGGATTTCTTTAACCTAGAGCCTAAGAAGCAAGACATAATCCCTGAAGACTGATAGTAGCTGGAATGCTTCTTGCATTTACAGCTTGAGGGCTGCAACACCGCCTCTAAACAGCACGCTGTGGTGATACCGGACCCCCAGAAGTGAAAGTGTATGAATTTGAAACAGGATGAATTAGCTTTAAGCTATTAATTGCCACAATAACCTTTTGTTTGTGGCAACACATGGCCACGGGTCGACATGCAGAAACCCATTTGTGATGGTGAATATCCAGCAGCTGATGCAGATTGCTAGACCAAATTTCAAGAAATGCATTTTCCATTTTCTGTCATCCTGAATCATACCTTCTTTTGTCACATCAATCACCTCAATTTGTGCACCTCAATGAATTTGCTTATATTATCACCTATAATCAATAATACAGAAAGGAGACATGTATTGCATCCTCTATCTCAGTTTGTTGGGTTTGGGATCATACAATCTAATATTTAACAATATATTAGCATTGGATTAATTTCATATATAGTGGTTCTCCTTCACCATATCTAGAGATTGGCATGGTTTTATTTCAGTTACCCTAATAGCTGGTTTGATTTGCATTGAAAGTACCCCATGCAAACCTCTAGGTTTGGTGAAGGTTATGTGGTGATGTGGGGGGGCTATTTTAAAATCAAACGCCGAGGGAACTTTATCAAGATGCAGAATATCCCAATCATGAAATAACTGCCTTTAAAAGTAGAAATGTGCCTGCCTCTATGGGAATTTCTCATAGGGGGGTGTATAGTTATACCCCTTGTATTTTAACATAGGGCGTGTATACTTATGCCCCCTGTATTTTAACATAGGGGGGTGTATACTTACGCCTCTGTATTTTAACATAGGGGGTGTATACTTATGCCCCATGTATTTTAACATAGGGGGGTGTATATTATGCCCCCTGTATTTTAACATAGGGGGGTGTATATTATGCCCCCTGTATTTTAACATGGGGGGTGTATATTTATGCCCCCTGTATTTTAACATGGGGGGTGTATATTTATGCCCCCTGTATTTTAACATAGGGGGGTGTATACTTATGCCCCCTGTATTTCAAGGAAGAACACCTATTTATTTACGATACATTATTCATTCACAAAGAAAATTGGTCTCCTTAAAAGGTTGGATTTTTCCTCTCTTTTTAAAATTAAAGCATTAAGATCAATTTCCAAAAAATGATTTTAGTCAACTTTAGCATGTGTTCATAAACTTATTGTATTACATACTGTAATAAGTATAATGCCTGTAGCGCAAAATGTCTAAGTGTCTCTTCTTGTGAAATGTGAGCTAAACTATATCCATCATGGAGGAAAGTAAAAGCTTCTTTGTGAATATAGAAAAAGAAAAAAGCAGGGGGAAAACATGGCTGACATTAAATATGAAGCACCTGCACACCTACATTGTCTTAACTTAAATTCCCTGTTCTCCTCCCGCCTGGGCTGTCTAGGGTAATAAAACTAACTTACAACTGTGCTTCCGCCAAACAGCAAGAATGCACCCGTCCTTCCTCCCTCTTAACTTCTTCATTTAAATGTGCATTTTGAAGAACAAGCGCTTCTCACATCTTGAAAGGATGTTGATGACCAGAGCACAAATCTCCATACATTTCCGTGACGGGAATCTGCACAATCAGAATGATCTGTGAGGAAATAGCCAGCAGGTTTATGAAAATATAAATTAAAATATTTTTTATTAGTAGTGCAGGAAATGAAATAAGAACCAATAAATGAAATATTTCCTTTCAGTGGCGATATATCATATTGATGCAGTTGTTATTGGCGTGGGCTGAGGGCAACACGTTTTATGAAATGGAAATGTGGAGGTCTTTACTATAAAGCTTTATTGATCAACATAAAACATCGTTCACCGCCTTGATGCCATTCTACTTAAAAGCTTTAGAGGAGCACAAAATGACAGCTCTTGTTAAAAAAATGAAAACAAACATCTTAAATGATAGGACGAGTTTGTGTTGTGTTGTTGTGTTATTAAAGTTCAGGATTAAACGCTCAGTTCAACCAAATTAGAAATAAACAAATCAAATTAAATTAGTCACATACAATTACACAGAGAATATGTAGTGAAATGCTTTGTCTCCATGACTGTGCAATGTGTAAATAGGGAAATGAATGAAAAAAAGAAGAGAAGAAGGAGAGAAGAAGAAGAAATGTCTAAAGTGCATGGGGTATTCCAGCGTGCTTGTGCTCCTGCCACAGTCCTCATTCAGTATCCAGATAGCTGAAGGATCAAAACTTTTCCACATTGTCTGCGTGTTTGCCCTCAGGCAGCGCTAATGTTTTCCCAGAGCCTAATCATTAGTGGTATCGTGATGGTGAATGTAATTTGGATTACTACTACTATATATAAACTACTTTATGTCTAAGAAATAGACAATGAACTTGAAATCAAAACCTACATGGCAGGCCTTGACCAACTGACACTTTGCTTGTTTGAAAGCCAGGATGGGGGAATGCATATTAATGTTAAAATACCTCATAAAGTGCCATTTTCATGTCATGGGACCTTTAAACTTTCTTCATCTGAAATGTGGGTTTCTTTGAACCAAACTGCACAAAAATAAAAACATGCATGGTTCCCTACCCCTATTCACACATACAATTAAGGATCAGATCACTACTTTCATAGAATATTGTGTTTTATTAAATTTTTAAGCATTTGACTAAAAACTATCCATCAACATACGTTCCTCTGATCTTAAGTGTTCATCAAAATAATATAATTTAGAGGTTAATTGACCCTGAAGTCTAAGTAAGTAACGATAATAAGTAACAAGTGTAAAACAATAAGTGAAAAAAGAAACAAATGTTGAATAAAGCATAAAAAAGGGTTAATTTTCAATTTGGGGGTACAGATAGCTCAGTTGGTAGAGCAGACACCCATATATTTTTTTTTAAAATTTGGACCCAGGAGGACAACATGAGCACAGTCCCCAGAACAACAACACAAGGGTTAAACCAGTTTGTTGGGGATATTATAATACATTTTCTGTCTTGCTTGTATGTTTTCTTTTCTCAAATAGTTTTACTGTATTGCCTTTCTTAAATACAACTGGACGATTATATCCTTAGTATAATGTCACAAATATAAAAATGGTGCTGCTTCTGTGATAAAAAAGACATCTGTCTATTAAAAGGTTTAACAGCATGCATATGTTATGTCAAATGTGTGTTTCCTCTTAAAATAAATCCCAGAGGAATGAAAAGTCGTCAGTGACTGGAAACATGCTTACCAAAGACTTTGAGGAAGATCTCCCTTTCCTGGGACCCTGCCTTGTTGGTGGCCTTGCAGGTGTAGGTGCCCCCGTCGCCCTGGCGGATGTTGCGGATGGTTAACATGCTCCGCCCGGCTTCCAGCCTGGTGATGATGTACTGCTCGGATGGCTCCAGCTGCTGCCCTTTCCTGCACAGGGGAAAAAAGCAGTACACACCACTGATGAGTGAAGAGAGGAAAATATGGCAACCCACTCACACCTGACAGTGACCTCCGTTCACACTGCAGCCCACGTTTGATATGACAGATGTATAATCTTAGCACTTTGGGTGTCAAGTGATACCACAAAAGAGAGGCTAAGTGCAGACAGCTTGACTTTGAGGCTATTTCTATCTATAGCACATAAGTAGGCAAAACATTACAGAACTTTTTATAGAAACCTTTTCAAGCATGACAGAAGAATTGTTTCTGATAAACATATCTTTCTATAATTGAAAGTTCAATGAATCATTTGCAGTATGTCATCGGAATTCTTTGCACGTTACGACTTTTCAAACTCAGCCATGCAGAAAAATACCATTTCCATATTCTCAGTCAATGTCTGAGTCTCGTCGGAGCTCCCTTGTGTTGTTGTGTACATTTGGTTCGGGACTGCAGTGCTCACTAAATGACTCCGGTGTGGTGTGGAATACAGTGCTGACTTAATGTTTTTTTCTTATTGGACTCGGTTGGGAAATTAGTCAGAAAAACAGGCAACAGCTAAATTGATCCATGTCTATATTTAAGCTTCATAGCAGAGGGATAATGGTCTGAAGCAGGTCGGCAGCCTCCCCCACTTTTTTACTTACTTTCTGTACTTACTTACTTACTTACTGCAGCTTAACCAGCCATGTAATCTATAAGGTTAAAGCAAAGACTCCCAAAAATTAGGGAAACACAGATTTAAAATCCTCAAAAGACACACAGATAGGTAACAAACAAGTCCCTGATTTCTTGAAAGTTTTGTTTACCTGCACCCACAGTAATGTATGCCAAATAGGAACTGGTTCATTTTCCTATAGCTGCACTGATCAATATTCTTATTTTTACAACAGGTCAAATGATTATGCGCCATGTGAAACGGTTGCCTATGTAGTGTCACATCAACAGAGAATGATCACCCGACTCTACAGTTCACCTCTGCTTTTATAACTTAAAAGATTTGGTTCAGTCTATCCGCTTTTATTAACTAAGTCAGCAGCCCTTTTAAGCAAAGCTGACGGAAGTAACTTTGCTGTTTGTTGTTGCGTTAATCACTACATCTTTAACTGTCTACGTAATCACTCCGCTGAAGTACCACTTCTTTGCCTTTCTGAGAACATAGTTCCCAGTTAGTATGCCGTTAGGATGACTGTGTCTGATGTGACCTTGTTATTTGTACACCCTGTGACTATACAAATCACATCATGTAAACAGGAACATGTTGGTGTTATTTTGTTACTTTTTGGGAGCAGTAGGCTAGTTGGAGCCAGTTACCTGCAGCATCTGTGCTAGGCAAAGCTAATGCTGGGGGCTGCAGACAGAGTTACAGCACGCACGGAGATGAGAAAGGTATGTATGGACTTGTCTAACTCCGGGGGTAACGGTGAATAAGTTAAAGTCCCAATAAGTCGGTGTGTTCCTTTAAGATAGAAGCAGAGATAAGAGACGTTTTCTCAGTCTGATCCAGTGGAAACTGAGTTGATAGTCTAGAGGTCAGAGATGCAGGCTTGTGTTGTGGCTGGCAGATAAGTGGTTGGATCAGCTCAGAAAATCGAGATAGGCAAAATGAATAAGTAATGTTCTCCTCTACCTTAACAACTACCACAATCTATGTATCCTTGAGCACGGCAAGTAACCTCCGGCTGCTTCAATGACCAGTGGGGTTGTGGTGTGTGTGTGTGTGTGTGTGTGTGTATTTGTATGAATATGAAGGAGCTGAGTATGCGAGAGATTCTTAAAAATAAAGCATTATAGCTTAGAATAAAAGAAAAAGAAAAGGGGGCTCCAGCTTTAGAGCATTAGTTGGTATTTTTAATCCACTAAAATGCTACTTTAACCCTAAAATATGAGGGACAGGTATAAAAAATACATTCTTATTTTTACCTGTTCGTTCACTATGGATTGTAATGCCCTCAATCTGAAACTGGCGCACTGTTTTTGTAACCTCATAAGCTACTGTGTAAATTGAATTCAAAAGCTTGGAAGCACAGAGCTTGGAATAATGCTTACTTCTAAATATATCTCAGACCATATAGCCTTCTGTATGAATAAAGAATAAAAACAATCTCATTAGGTTGGGGGGGATTTCAAATCTAAAAACTCAACTTCACACGCAGCAATGCGGTGCAGCGAGGCCTGCGCCCTAGCTTCACTGTACTGTAGGGAAAGCGAGAGGGAGGATAATTGAAAGTCGACGGAGAAAACACCAAAGCCAAGTAATAATAACTCTGGCGAGCCAAAGAGGAAATGAAGAGAGGCCTCGTCTTCGGAACGGACAGTACAGGACGCGGCTGCAGCGTTAAATGTCATTATACTGACTGACTGCTGACAGGTAGTCCATTACCCAAGATGCATAGAGGACGAGGCAAATCCTCACACTGACAGGAAATGCAACTGGGAGCCTGGAGGACACTGGGAGGGGTGACATCAAAAGGAAAACTAAATTGGTGCTGAGATTGTTGTTTACGCCTTAGCTGATTCTTTTGTTGTGATGTGCACGTTTTAATTCCGTAGTGTTGGATCGACACGCAGGACTTACTGAACAGGGAAATGAAGGAGAGAACAGTGAAGTGTTTGACAACCAGTGGACACTTCAGAGTTCGAGATTAGCGTTGGTTCACAGTGGAAGGATGTCATCTCTAAATGAGAGACAGCCCTTGACAAATACACTGTTTTACGTACACATAATTAGACATTAATAAGGTGTATTGTGTACTGACTGTATGGTTCCTGGGCTTATATACTATGTCTAGTTTGGATGGGTTATTATTACGTTTCATGTAGATGGAAAAGAAGTAGATAGATGGAAAAGAAAAAACAGTGTATGTCTGCGTGTATGTATGCATGTGTGTCTTTGTGTATGCGTGTGTATATGTGCGTGCGGGTTGTTAGATATTATGTTCATTTATTTGGATGTATAAATATATGAATAAGTGAGCATCAAAATTGTATAGGTGTAAAAGTATAAAAAAAAGAATAAAGGGGACGGGATCAGAAATGTTTTTTTTAAAACTTCTTCCTACTCCCTTTTCAACAAATTTCTTAATTTCAATAATATTAGAAGATTGTGCGGAAATGTACGTGTTCCTATTTTTTATATTTTTAACAAAAAATAACAGAATAATTTTCTTCAGATGAACAGGTGAATCTATTTTAGAGCCTATGTAGTTACTATTACACATTATGAACATAGACAGTGGGTGAAATAATTATCCAGGGACACCTCTCCCCCATCATCACTCTGAGATTTGCCACGTTATATAATGCATGATCTTAAATCATTAAAATCACATTTTCCTGGTTTGCTCTGTTGTTAAAAAACAAAGTAACAACACACAGAGGAGTAAATATTGTGTCTGCTTCCAGGGCTGTAAACTACAGAGCAAGATGAATGAGACTTACAAAGTTGAGGTTGTTTCCAGCAGTGCGTTGTCTTCAGATTTTGTTTGTACTCCGGATAGTGATGCCTAGTTTTTTGTTGTTGCAGTGATCGACTTCTCTTTCAAAGTGCTCCACAAGAGACTTCAGTCCTCATTACTGTTTGTATGAGTCTCGGAGACAATGTCATGTAAAACACAGGACGGATGCATTTACCAGTCTAACTACATATCTCACAGTATATTAGTTGCTGTCATCAGGTTAAATGCTGGAACATGCGACCTCTTGGTGATGAACATGTAAAGGAGATATCTGCTTGTTTATCTTGTGATAAAGGTCTAACTCCTTCAACGTCACTCACCGTAAGAGGTACACTCTTTTCCCTCTATGCCCAAAATAACCTGATATATATGTATATACACACACACACACACACACACACACACACACACACACACACACACACACACACAAGTAGCATTTGGCATTATTTTGCATGCTCATTCTATATCAACGAGTAGAGCAATTATTATTGAGGATGAACAACAATGTTCATCCTTATGTTCAATTCTGGGCTACATTTAAATGTTATTTTTACCAGCCAACATTTTCCTTTTTCCTTCCTCCTTTATTATTGGAGCTGAAGTTATAGAAAAACAGACTTGTTACTCCATCTAAAGAATGAAGTTAACAATATTGATGTTTTAAGGAAAAAGCTGTCATATTTTGTCTTGGCCCCTTCACTGCAAATCAATTTGAGCCTTTTTGAACGTGTTTTCCCATAGTTCCTTCACGGCTGCCATTGATTACCATTCAATTCATTACAGCAGGAAAAAACACTTACAGACACCTGCCTGAGGTTGGTGAAATGTCACAGTTAAAACAATGTAGGATGTCTCTTGTCAAAGTCATGTCATTTCAAAATTAGTAGACATTTTCTTCCCTGTATTATCATGCAGACATTCCTGCACTACATTAAAATTCATAGCAGCCTAGAAGGTAGGAGGTGCATGTTAAAAAATCTAAAGTATGCCTTAGAAAACCGTCAGCAGCAATGCAAAGTGTAATTGAATTGTACTAAATGGGCTAAAACATACAGCAACTATGGTCCATTAAGATGAATTAGCTAGAAGTAAAAAAACAAGTGCATTATAAGAGTTAAAGAGTATGAACTTCACTGGAACGCCGATAAAGTGTTATCAATAGATGCTCAGGTGCAAATAGCTTTTCATGATTTCCTGCTGAGTGGGTGCAAGTTAATTACTCCATGTCGAGCTGTAGAGTGGATTGTGGGGAGTCAAATGCTCTTCAGGCTCAAATTTTTACACTGGTGCTATGTCGCTTGTGATACTATTGCGTGGTTGCTTAAGGCAATGTGCGAGGGCGGACTATAAATTCCTCTTTTGTCAAAGAACATCAACTTGATCTGAAACTAAAACACTGAATAAATATAGACTGCTTTTCTGACGTGAATATTGACACATACATTGACACAAATGAAGATGAATACATTTGTAATGATTATAGGTAGTACCGCATATGTTCTGTTATCTGAAGTAGGTCAGGCAAGCTTAAAGTAGGTGGGTAATACAATAGATGTCAAAAGAATATGACTTCTGGTTTGGAGCTGTTATACATGGTTTGGGTCAGGAACCATGCATACGTATACCTGCAAAAAGTAATACAATGTAATTCAAATGCATTACACATATTTTTTTAATGGTATGCCCCACATTGACTGCTGCTGTGTAAGACTGCAAATATCTGCATAGAGAGGAGAAGGGGGTCGATGGATGGATAATAAAGCACAGGGCTTAAAGCACGGGAGCCTAGTTTGTGTTCTGGCAGAAGGAGGGAAAAGCACAAAACTTTCACCCAGGAAACAGGTGTTTGCATCGCAAGTATACTACTTAAGGGGGCCGCTGTTTTAATACAAACCATAATCTTTTTTTCTAATCTTACATTTTGGTGCCTGAACAGGTGTTCTCGGCTAAACGTAATTGTTAAGGCAGCTGTCACCACCCTCAACTTGCTGTACCTGGTATCAGGCTCACGGTTACCTTTTCTCAGCTAAATTTAACAATGTTAAAAGAATGTTTTAACTGCTTTAAATGTTGGTAGTTTATCGACTGCTTAAAGGTGCTGTAGTTAGGATTGTGAAGATCCATAACTTTGGAAAAAAATTTGAATATAAAAATTGCGATTTCTCAGTCCTTCCCGCCTTTCCACTAAAGCCCAAAATGGTCTCCTAAGCCCCTCCCCCCACAACGCATGAGCAGTGATTGACACGCGATTCACCCCCCCTGGCCCTGATTGGTAAATCGAAAAAGGGAGCAGTTAATTTTTTTAAATTGCACTTCAGGCTTTAGGTGGTGCCAGAGGAGCAAAATCGTTGTTTTAATAACTTGCTTCATGTAGTTCTACTCAAACATAGGGTCAGTTTCAGCAAATATGAAAGAAAGTTTTTAAAAGTCTTACTTACTGCATCTTCAACTAACACACATGTGACATTGTAAGATCCATCCATCCAACCAATTTGTTTTGCATAAGTTATTGTAGAAGTAGAATAGATATGTATTTATTTGAAACAGGGACATTTGTTAATTTCCACCTGTAGTCCCTGAAGTCACAAGAACTCGTTCATGAGAATGTGAGGTTTAGGTGTGGCCCCTTTTTCAATACTGTGCTTCTAACGTTGGGGTAATGGTTTGGAGAAGGCCAACTGTGCACAATGCCAGGCCACTAAAGGAATGTTTTCCTTGTTTGCTGTGGAAGAACTTGGCCGGCCTGCACAGAGTCCTGACCTCAACCAACTCTTTTTGGTTACGTTGAAACGCCAATGCCAGGCAAAGCTTATCCCCCAGTCGGACCTGACTAAGGCTCTTGTGGCTGAATGGAAGCAAATCCCTTCAGCCAGTTTCAAAAATCTTATGGAAAGCTTTATCGGAGATGAGGAGGCTGTTATGGCAGCAGATTAACGTATCCATCTGTGTATCACCATCCTTTATCTTTGAGGGCCCCGCCAGTTTTCAAAGCGCGATGTTTTCCTGTCCAATATCTGTCTGAGCTGGATGTCAGAAACCAAAGCTACCGTAGTTGTTAAGGAAGTAGAAGGTACCTGTGCCATGTCACCACAGGGTCAGGAGATCCAGAGGTCATGCATGTAAAGGTGACTGATTCCTGGTAGTCAGCTGTGGCATTGAAGGACTGCTGGAACACTGACAACACCGGAGGAACTGCAGACACAAAAACACAGCAGAGAATCCTAGTCAGACAGACATTAGACCCTGAGAGTTAATAGGATGAATCACTAACAGACAAATCTGACTGTATTCTAAATAAATTTCAGTCTCTATTTTCGGATGGATTAAAATGGCCTTTGCAAGTGGCCTGTAAACAATCACAGAAAATGCTACTTCTGTTGGTAATCCCATGGTGATTTAACATAACATTTTGAACCAGCTTTTGGTAAAAACACAAAGGAGCTGAACACAGCAATGTGAAACCATAATACTATTGTCTGATTTGGAAACGCTCAGCTAAATCCAAACAGAAATTGGCAAGACAGAAGATGTGTTTCACATCAAAACAACTGCAACATCTAGGAATAAAAGCAAAAAAAGCTTTTGTGGATTAACTATGCAGTTCCTGTTAAGTGCTCAACACCAGCCACTGTTTGACATTGTTTGACTTGCCTGGCCAATTTCTGCCGAGTCATAAAAGCCATAAGGATAGATATTATACTTTGATAATAATGCAATGATTTTTTTGTCCTTAAATGTAGTGGCACATATATTATTATTATTATTTTCTTTGTTGGGCTTCTCTTTCTTTCTTTTCTCTAAGTAAAAACAACTGTTCACTGATTGACAGTCTATTTCAGTTTTATCCATCTCCTTTCCAATCATGGACATGTGATGTTATATAGCAAATCATTGGTGTTTAAATTACAAAATTTGAATTGATTAAATTTTGATTAATTAAATTGATTAAACACACAAATACATATAGTATACATTAAAATACAATATGTCTTGCTAATCTCTTACAAACAGCAGTATTGACTAGCAGCAGAGGTCTTGATGACTTTATCAAGAGTATATGTTGAGCGCTGTCACAAACACACAGCGTGTCCCTGCCATCCAATCAGTTGAGGACTGTCATCTTCTCATTCAGTGAAAGAAGAGCAGAGGGAGAGTATTTTCTCCGTTTGCCTTTGCACTGACAAGGGAATGACAGCTTTATGACACAAGCATGTTTATCAGGCGTCAAACTCCATTTCTCTAGCCTGTATTTATAGTATACTTCTACAGACACTATAACTGCTCCACTGTGGCTCGGTCCAATCTCAGGGCATTATTAAAATTCCTATGACATGCGGCTTTTTGGTTGCTTATAATATATAGGCCTTAGTGGTCCCCTAACACTGTATCTGAAGTCTCTTTCCTGAGATTCAGCCTTGGGGGGCGGGTGTAGCCTTGGACAACTGACACTTTGCTTGTTTGAAAGCCATGATGTCTCTCTATTTCTCATGGGCGGGCCAAGTTCTCTGTGCGGGCAAAGCAGAGAAAGGGGAGGTGACCTTGCCCCTTAAGCCCTCATAAGGAACAATATTCCAGCTCGACCCATCTGAGCTTTTATTTTCTCAAAGGCAGACCAGGATACAGGGCTCGATTAACACCTATCACCATTTCTAGCCACTGGGGGACCATAGGCAAGCTGGGGGAATGCATAATAAAATGTTCATGTCATGGGACCTATAAGGTCTTCAGGAGAAGCTTGTTGGAGCTTTGGAGCATTTACCCCCTCGGTTCGCTGAAGTGAGATAGAGAACAATTACACTTAAATTAGGGCACCACCTGAAGACCTGTGGCATGGGTCAAACTTTTTAAAAGTTGTAAACGTTTATGACATTACGTTTCTTTTAGTAAGTGTAATTTGGTCTTGTCATGACAAGTTATGTTAGGGTTAGCGTTCATGTGTCATTACTGTGTAATGACAGTGGCATCTGTTCATGACAGTGTCATGTCACTCTTATGCAGATACCTTCAAGTAAAGTGTTACAAAAATCTCTAATGAAAATGTAAAAAACTAAATGTATCTGGATATAGTTTCTTGATAATAAAAAGCAATGAATGAAAATTACGCCTAATGCATTGCAATAGGGATGTTATTGGATTGCCAACACCACATCTGGAATTAGAGATCTCGACCAAGTTTAGAAGCAATCTGTACTGTTCGGCCACATTCTTAATAAAAAAGCATCTATCCTCCTTGCATTTTGAAAATTCCTCTAACTTGTCCTTTTCCTTCTATTTTAAGCACGCCCCGAAAAAGCTACAAATGAAAGAAAGACAGTAAAGCCCATTGACCAAGATCATTTGCATGATATGGTCTGACAACAGAATTGTGGACAGAATCAAGTTACTGAGAATAATTAATGCCAGAATGCAATGCCAGATTATGTATATAGATACAGATCACATTTTAAGTGGAAATGAGGTCTAAACCTATAGTGAAATTACATTTGACTCATCCCACTAATGTAATGGCTCAAACAACAGATTACCAAAAATCTCTGCAAAACATAAGTAGGAGGCATGTTCTGCCTCTTTTGTTTATCATGTCAAAAATTTAAGGCGGAAAAGCCCAAAAAATATTCTAAAAAAAGAGTTATTGTAACTGGCGGCTGCACAGGGATATCATTTCAGCACCAGTTCATTTTTCTCTTTAAAAAACAAACAAAAAGGTTGAAAGGCATTAAAAGGTGTCACTTTGTGGCTAAACAAACCTGAATTGTTTAATATTCCAAATCTGATATTTAGTGTGGGAGTTAGTGAAGGTTAATGAATTGGATTTGTTCTCCAAGTCATGTCATCTGAAGGACAATTGTTCCCCGTAGACCTAAAAACAACGGCTTCAAATCTTATTAAAATGCAGCCGTAATGAAACACAGTTGTGAAGTTGGTGAAAACAAACCCATTTTACATACTTGGGATAATGAATAAGGAATTCTAATCAAAACAAAACATCGTGGCAGATAGCTAATGAACCAAACACTTGGTGTACTTCAGGCTTTTTTTAAAAGATCAATTACTCTAACGACACCAGTGCGTATTACAGTACTGCGCGATTGAAAACTCATCAGGGTACATCTAAATTCCATAGTAGCTGATCTATCGGCTGTCTCGTGTTGTCTACTTATCATTAAGTTATTGCCGTGTACAGAAAAAAGTGTGAATATTTCCATTTTTGGAAATGGAATCCACACACAATGCATAATGCATGCCTTTTGCAAGTACACCCGCACATGTACAGAGACACACATCCAGGTGCAGAAAGCTCTTCAGGGATAAAAAGGCCTAAGCAATAAGCACCATGAGCCCTTTCCAATAGTCCTAACTTGGCGATTGAGAGAAGCAAGCATCTGCCTGACATGATAACCATTGATTTCCACGCCAATAGATCTCCATTCTCCAGTGTCTCTTCCTATGCAACATACCCCCACATCAGTGAGGCTTGATGAAACAGCCCCGTTAACGAGACACACTGCCATGCAGAAAGACTTCAAAAGAGCAAATCAGCAACATGGCTGAAGCGTCCAAAAAGAATCTGGCAAGCTTTGTGAATTCTTCAAGTATTAGTCATATTCTAAAAACTTCTGAGGCCCGGTGGAGATAAATGTGAGATTTAAAGACATCCCCACAAGCATGAGCGTGCACTGCAAACATATTTCAAGACACATACTTGCCTGGATTTAAATGCATCCGTGACGAGCTAGAGGACTTAAGCACTAATGGGCTTCAGTGAACTGTGGATCACCCACGTTTAGAAGTCCTAAAATGTTCCCAGTACATGTCATAACCGTATTGCACCTAATAGAAATTTAGCAAGTGAATGTTTTGAGACAAGACAAGGTGGAGTGCTTATTAGAGATTTGTTTTGCCTTCTGTATAAGCACACAAGCCGGAATCAATCTGGCCCTGATTCATAATTGGAATCTAACATGGTGCACAATACACATCTCTTCTTGAACACCCAGCAGTAATGTTTTGATATCATGCAACATGATTCAAGACATCTGGAGGGACACAGTCGGTAGTTTCAAATGACAGCTGAAAAGAAGAAGAGTGCGGGTCTCATGTGTGGGTGAGTGAACTAGCAATGAAGTGGATGTGTCATGAAAGGGTACAAGGGAAAAGAGATAGTTATTTGCATCTTGCATCACCATTAGTTGCCATAGAAACAAACTGTGATCACTATGGCCATAAGGTCATCAAAAGTGAGACGTTGGCAGATGTTAGCCACATACATATACAAT
>NC_048430.1:1677865-1764755 GCF_013103735.1 Etheostoma cragini
TCTGTCAGTTTGCAGTTTTCCTTGCATTGGTCCAAAGCTTAATTAAAACCTTGTTTCTTTAATTTGTATAAAAACATAATTTTATGGAATAGACTATATGTTGGCCAAGAAATAGTCCAACACTGTCCTTGTTTTTATTGTACAAAATAAACTAGTAATATATACATTTTTAATAGGTGAGTGAGGTAAGCAGTTTTACCCTTATTTCCAGTCTTGATACTAGGCTAAGATGAACTGCTGCTGACTCTAGCCTAATACTGGCCGGACTAATACTATAAGAGCAGTATCATTCTCTCTAACTCTAGGCTAGAAAGCAAGTCAACTGTTATAACTGTTGTTACGACTGTTGCAACAGTTGCCAGTGTGCCATGTATGACTCTATCTGATGTGGATGTCACACTGGGGATGAAAAGTGTGTTTTGTTTTCCTATAATGTGTCTCATTTCCTGGGATTCCCTTCAAAGTGCAGGGATGAAAAATCGCTGCATGTCATGGGGAAGAAGAAGGACAGACATGCCCATGATAAAGTGAACAGTGTCACAGAGATGGAGAGCAGGGAACCCAAACTATTTGATACTGCCCTGTAATTCTAAATGCTTATTGACAGCTTACATAGAGACACATTTCAAATAATATTTATATAAATTATATAACTACGTATACTTTTCAGTACAGTTCCAAAATTCAAAAATCCCTTGACACCTTGTTATTGAGCTTATTCCTCTGCATTGGGTTTATGTATTGTGGATAAAAGGCATACACAAGTCCTCTATGATAACTTTTGGACACATCCTGAAATGTTCTGCGTACTTTTAGACACTGGGCCTGTTTTGCCCTCAGGTTGAGTAGCCATGCAGTGGGTGGCCCTCTTCCCTGAAATGCCATATTCCTCATCTATGGTCCGCTTTGATAATACACTGGGGACTGGGAGCTGCAGCGGGTCAGGCCAGCTTCATTCGCTACATTCTTACGGGCAAGAAAGCCACTCTCATCAACTGACCCATGATTATTTATAACTTCACATGGTTGGGGGGGGGGGGGGGGGGGGGGGGGGGGGGGGAGTATATAGAGTATATTTCAGCACTGCTCTCAGACAAAAGTTCTGCATGACTGGTTAAAGCAGCCTGTTAACACACTGCTGAACAAGTCAGAACTGACATTCTCCTGACATGCCGTGTCAAAAGAACAGCGTGACATACTGTATCGTTGCTACAAGATAAATATAATTCTGCAACGCAGGTGGTGATCAAACTCAGTTGTACTTTACGATAAAAGAAAATGAACCGTAGAGACACTGCAGCATTCAATCAGACAACCAACTCTGGTAGTTGGCTGTGCAGCAAAAAGTTAGCAACTTTATGCAGGGATTTTGAAAAAATATGCTTTTTGAACACAAGTGTAATGATCCAAGAGGCAATCTTTAACATTTAAAGATCCATAAAATAAATAAAAGAAATCAAAGGTACAGTCAGATGAAACAAGTTTTTTCTGTTTTCTTTGTTGTCAACGAGAGGATTAATATCTAGTCATTAGAAAGTACAAGACCTTTCATGCAGGTTTCACACCGAGCAGAAAACTTTTCACATTGTCTCACTTTTTCTTCACAGCGTCATTCTGCAAGACTCGTCTGCTAATTGAGTCCTTAAAATAAAGTTGGTAATTGCTCTAAGGCTGACCTGAGGGCATTTTAAGCTCTTCTCATTGGCTTCATAGCTATAAGTATCTGTTACGTAAATCTAACTCTGGCTTGCAAGCTCTGCGTAAAACATTTTACATTCATGCATTTGAAATTGATTTAAATTCAGGGAGAGCGTGCTGGTCAGCACTTTTAATGAGGCGACCAACACATGGGTCATAGGTACACACTGCTTTATTCTAACAAGCCAGATAACCTAAAACTACTGAAGCAGCAAATAGTAAAGAAAAAAGTAAATGGCAGAATAAAATTTGTTCAGCTTCCTCTCTGTTGGCTGTCACTGGTTCCTTATGGCCAAGGATCAATGTCCATCTTAACTCAGTCACAAAAAACAACTAAAAGTGCTCGATGTTGGACATGAGGAGATGAGGTGGAGCCTGAAGATGCCCTGTCGCTGCATCGGTTAAGTTTTCATCCTTTCTTATTTATTCTTCCTCCTTGTGGCTATTTTTTTCTCTGTCTGTTCAACTTACATCACTGGTATATCCCCAGGCCCCACAACACAGAACACTTCACCATCTGCAGCTGATTGATAAAACATGTAGTGTAGTCTGTTGCACTTATTGATATACCTGAGCCTCCTAGCAATCTACACTGCTTGTGTTCAGGGCCTCTGCGTTCTTCAACCTGTCCAAGTTGTTGTTGATACAGTATATTCTCTGGTAACCCTGCTGGCTTCCTGTTCGTTTTGGAAATCTTCAGCTCCAGTAAGATAACTATTCATGCTCAGCCTTGCCCTAACAATCGCAACCCACAGAAGGGAAATAATCCTACTGAATTATCCAAGTGACATGCCCCATCATTCTTACCTGTTTCAGAAGCTACAATAGCTCTTCAGAATTAACACGTCTAGCTTCAGGGCAGGAATGTTCTGCATTGGTTTGCTTGTGCAAATGACTGAGGCTATAGGCGACAGCATGCGGAAGGTGCAACATGGCTTTCCTGGACATCACATTCCTCGCTCCATGGAAAACAACTCCTTAGGGACTCTGTAGACTCTTGAGACTGAAAAAGGCTACTGTTGTACAACAAGCAAACACCTGTATGGAAGCTCTTTTTACCTGCCCCTTAACAGTCTCTGTTACCTTCAGGCAAGCTCTAGCTGGTTAAAGTGTCTCTGGACCATCAAATTATACCTCAGATCACATGCCGGCTTGACATTGCGGGACAACAAACTTTGGTTGTAAGAAAGTTGATAAAAAGTACTGCAAAGAAAGAAAACTTCAACCTGCAATGATAGATTTTTTTTTACCACTTGGGGCAGCCTAACAAGTTTTGCAGATTGCAATTTGAACATCGAGCCAACAGTGATTTTAGCATTCAATCCGAGGTGGGTTTCAAGCGAATGAATGCAAGTCCAATATTAACTATCTTTTTGTAGCAATTTTTTGGTCTCTACAAACTCCCTACTTTAATGCTTTACTATGTGTACTTACTGGTTGCTAGCTTTGTCTGCTGTTTGGTGCTGGGAAGGCAGTGTACAGCATGGTTATAATCATTCTTTTGCTGAAATAAAATGTCTGGAAACAATGCAAATGAGAGCTATGATAGTGAACCAAAATGTTGCCGGTCGTAAACACGGAGCTGTAAGACACTAGAACACTGATAATTGGATTTATCACAATGAGAACATTTTTTTCAAGTAAAACATATGAGACACATTTGAAAGGAAAGCTTTAAGAGAACAATTTGAATGCTCAGCCAAGCTGAAAAATCAAAAAAAGGCCAACCCCTAGACAGGTGGTACCAAAATGGGGTTTCTATGAATCAGATTTTCTCTCCTTCAGGTTCAACTCGCTAAATGGGAGTCTTTAGGGATCAGCTGAATGTGAAGTTCACTTCAAAGTGTCTCCCCCTCAGAGAGTGTGCTCTTCTCAGGATGCTGAGCAAAGCCCTCCGCAGACTGTCCTGTCTCAGCACCACATGGCAAGTGTTGCTGCAATAATAGGCCGTGCCTCATCGAGCAGGCTTATTGGATCTTCCTCAGAAGTGAGGTAAGTGGTGTGCTAAATTGAATGCAATTCATAGTTTTTGGGGGGCGGGACACTCTGCTATTACATTAGTCGGGAGAAAATTACATAGGCAGAGACAATATTGCAACTGTTCAACCGTTACACGACGCTTGCGGCCTGAGTGGAATCACATTTCAATCACCTCAGCAGTCTCAGGTGACTCGCTGTAAATGAGGACAAATGAGAAAGTGACATCTTTCGATTTTTGGCCCACAGAGCCCAAAGACGTCGCTAATTGAAATTTTCGATCACACTAAAAGAACAAAAAGATTTCAGAAGAATCAAGCCAATGCAAGCAGAAAGAGAAGACCTGCGATAAGTGTGCTAATGATGAACTTATCGGAGTCAGTGGAGCTGAATCTGTCAAAGCTGACAACTCTGTTCTAAAACTTCAACTGAGGGTCTGCGTATTCAGCCTAAATTTCCAGCTCTGTGCCTGCACACCAGCGGGTGCTGTCTCGAAATCATGCCTTGACTCTGCAGATGATCAAAACACTGCAAACAAGCTCTGCCAACTGTCAGCTACATTTACCAGAAGTCTAGTAACAGGCTCAACAACACCTAAGTGATCATCAACACACTCCTACATCACTGGGCTATGATTCTGGATGTGTTTTTATTTCAAGTGTTAAGGCTCCTGCCTTTTGGGATAGTTTACTGTAGCTCTTGTGTTTTAGGTATGTAAATCCGTCTGTGTGGTTGCCCGGAGAGGATTGGCCTGTGTGATGGCTCCGCCCACTGCCCTGTTCCAGGTCATGGTGTTGATTGGCGCGGCTGCTGTGAATCCTGCCAATCAACGTCCTTCAATCAACCCCGGGAGAGTTCAAAAAGCGGTGGGATTCTTGAGTCTGGTCGGCTGAATGCTCAGATCAGTCTGCCATGCGGTCCGGTTAGAAGCGATTGTGTTAGAAATTGTGGTGTTGAGATTGTTGTGTTAGAAACCAATGCATTAAAAATTGTTGTGTTAGAAACCGTTGCATTAGAGATTGTTGTGTTAGAAACCAATGCATTAGGAATTGTTGTGTTAGAAAGCTGGTGTACTAAAAGCTATTGTCAAACACTAGTAAGATTGACTAGTTAGATTCTGTTTTGCGTAAAGCCTTTGTTTTTGGTCTTTTGTTACCTATATTATAATTTGGTAAGTTAATGGGTGCTGTGCTCCTTTAGTTCTGTTTGAATAATCTTTGTTTATTAGGCAGCATCCATTAGCTCTCTTTGTGTTAACTGTTTATCTATGGTAGTAATTAAACATCCTTTATTTTTCCATAACCTTGTTGCCCTTTTTGTCTGGTCCATCCACATCCATCCTTTTTCTGTTACGCCCATCATAACAACGGGTCAGGTCGTAAAATCAAGTAACACAAAAGCAAGACATTCTCAAATTCTCTGACAAATATATTACTAGTTAATACAAACTAACCAAAGTGACACTGATCTCTAATCCTGTTATACTACTTTTAACCTTGGGCATCTGCAGACCTAAATACCAATACCTGACTAAAACGATGAAGTCCAATTTATGCTTCTGCGTTAAATCGACGCCGTGGGTACGTAGAAATAGCCTGACCTGCACCTCTTAAAAATGTAATAGCAACAACTGTGATTGGACCCATTAACGTGGCTTTGTAGCGTTGCTTTTCGCCCCAACTCATTTCTCCCGACTCATTTCCGGGTTCTTCTTCTCCGTAAACAACATAAGATCCAGGAGGTTAACTTTTCATGCTACAGTTTTCCAACCGTTGTCAGAAAGCACAGGGGAGACACTATGCCTCTAGAGTAGCTATTCACTCCAAAGCCAACCACACACTCCCCGGCATACACACCCTGCTATTCTCTTAAAGAGATATGCTAAGACACAGACACCAACGCACAAGTTTAAACTTCAGGCCACTTACAGAGCCCCCGCAGTACCATTAATCCAGTTTGAGTGGTGTTAAGTTATGGGAACAACATCAACAAGAAAACATGTGTATGCAATCCTGTATGCATGCTAATCTGTTGACACTGTGTTCCACATAGTGGTCTGTAAAGCTCCTTACTGAATACCTTTACTTCTCAGTGAGTTTGAAGGTTTGGGTTTGTATTCAATGGTGTGTGTGCTGATGGTGACTTTAAAATGATTCTTTTCTGGGCTATGTCACTCTATGAGGAATTTAGTCTTTAGTCTTCTAGGCAATTTTAAGCAATTCAAGATTCTTTTGCACTTCATTCCTGCGCATATTCAGACCTTTTAAGAACCAAGAAATAGCATCTCTATCATCATACATAATTTCTGAAAGTCTATACATTTTGAACATTACATTCGATAATTTCTGTAGCCATGAAATACAGAGAAAAGGGTAGAGCAGAGGTGAGATACAGTACACATGTAATAGGCGGAGAGACCTGTAGATCAAGCATACACATCCATCCAGGAAACACAACCCAAGCTTAGGCTGAGACTTACTTTGGGGATTTTGGTATTCCAGTGGTCTCTGTCAAAGTACACAATTTCCTAATTTCAACACTATGAACTAAAAGTTGTATTTTATCCCCTGCATCCACTTTGATGTCATTCTTTTTAACCCATCATGGACATACCAGTCTAAATAGTCGGGGTCTCCCTTTGAAGCACCGCTCTTTATGTTGTACAGCTGGTTTTCCCATGTCATCACAAATCGTACAGTTTTTTTTTTTACATTGAAAAAGCTTGGTAAAACTGTAAATCACCATTGAATCAAAATCTAACTTTCTTCTTATTCAATTCAATTTATAGTATCAATTCATAACAAGAGTTATCTCAAGACACTTAACAGATAAAGTAGGTCTAGACCAGACTGTATAATTTACAAAGACCCAACAGTTCCATTAATGAAATAAGCATGTGATCCGTTTTAACTCCACCCCTCCATGCCAGAATTGATCAAATCCAAATGATGCCCAACCCTATACAGTAATGACTCAAACTGTAACTTACCGTTGACTACCATTGCGATGTCCACAAAATCGATCTCGCCACGGGCCTCTACACTGGCCTCGCAGCGGTACACGCCCTCGTCAGCCTTGGTCACCTGTTGGATCTGGAGATTGTTGTTTGTCAGCAACTGGAACCTGCCTTCACAGCACGGGCGAAGAGGAGGACAGACAGAAAGCCAGGCCAAGACAGAGACAGAAACAGAGAAAGAGAGAGGAAATGACAAAGGAACAGGAAGTGTATGATAGAGAGAGAAGGGAGACAAAAAGTTAGGAAAACAGCAGGAGAGAATTGCCATCTCCACTAGCTAGACTGTCAATCTTGCCTTCAGCACATTTACCTGATAAAGTCCACACAGATAAACACTCACGCAATTACAGTTCCAAATAGTCTGTACTACCTCCCACTGTGGCTACTGTGAGATTAGCCAAGAGTTATGAGGCTTCTATCTCATTCCACTTGAGCAAATATATTTATAACCATGCATTGTAATTAGAGTGAAATGATTTTTTTTTAAACAAAAAAAAACTTCTCCATGTTTCATCATCCCTGTGGCACCGGAGATTTGAATTTCAATTAAAAAATGTGACAGATTCAAGGGGTCACTCTTTCTAATCAGTGTTCAGGCATGCATTTTGTCTAGATGGAGGATGGGGAAGTGGTGTGGAGAGTTGTGAATCAGGGTGAAAGAAGAGAAAATAAGCAATCCAAGTCTAAAGGTTCCTTCTACTGCAGAACATAACATCTGTCCTCTATCTTGGTATAGACAGAGGACAGAAATTCTGTTTTATTTTGCAAAAGGGTGGGATTACAGGGAAGAACTTAAAAAAAGATCAGCTTTTAATCAAATGGGACTGAATAATATTGACAGCGCGACTGAGAATTATTGTAGATTGAGTGTAAATACATCCGATTTGTACGAAATAGCTCAGATCAAAACCTTCCGGGCGCCGGTTTGCACTTCCTCTCATGAGAAACGGCGTCTTCGAATGTCACCATTGCAGCCGCTCTATAATCCATTTTTTCAACCGCTTGTTAACACTGTTTCTGTCCAAGTTATACGCCTCCTGCAGGGCTGATGGGATTTCTATTTATAGAATTTGATATCCTTGTCTTATTGTGAAGCCACACAAAAGAAGGAAATATCATTTTCTCGAGTATTTTTGGCACATTAGCAAGTCTTTTCAATAAAAGTGAGAATTGGGCACAATGGGACTCCTGAGCCTTTTCCTTCTCAATAATAAAGAGTGTTTGGCAGGTTTACGTTCAAAATGTAATCCTTTAGAGATTGCTGCTCACTTGCAACTTTTATTACAATCCTAATCAACTATTGGAATAACCAAGATCAGTTAATCAGTTTGATAATGCAAAACTTGATAGTTACACTAGTTATTATACCGCAAAAGTCACTCTTTAAAGCTCCTACAGATTGATTTCTAATCATTGTTTTTGATAGCATTACATATTCATTCCTGGATAAAAAACTTTAAAAAAGAAACCTAAAGGTATTATTTTTTTTAGATTCAAACTCAAAATCTTAGCTAATCTACTTTATCAGGTACGGATAAAAACATACATCTCTGATGTGAAATAAATAATCCAAACTACTTGGATTTTAGCAGAGTATTTGTTACTTTCTGTAAATTCATAAAATGCAACTACTTAGCTGAATAACATAAAAATGTAATTCCCCCAAAACTCCACCTAGCCATTCCTTATCTAAATAATATTTCCCATTCAGGCCTTTTGGTTTAAAGGTACCATGTGGAGTAAACAAACAAATGCATTGAATCCGTGATGTCCAATAAAGTCGTTGAATGATTTTCCTTCCTCATAAAACATTTACAAAGCCAGAGTTTTGGAAGAATTTGAAAGCTAAGCCAATCTCCTGTCTAAAACACTTCTCGTATGTCTTGGGAGTTGAACAGTGAAAATATAAACATTATAACTTATAACATTTGACAAAATATCTACATTTTTTTCCCAAAAAGTCCAGACGCTTTTGCTCTCATGACATTGACTTATGCCAATACCCGAAACAAAATAAAAATGTCAATATCACACACAGCCATGCTACACAAGCATTTGTGTTGGTTAAAACAGTTCTCCTATACATTTGAAGTCTTCCAGTGCAAAAATAAACATAATAAACATTACAACTCATATAAAGGACAATCTATTTACATTTCTTCAAAAAATGCCCAAACTTCAAATCAGTAATGGTACATGTATGCTTCTTCTTCACTGCCTTTGTTGGCACACATTTCTTGGCACGTTACCACAACACAAAGCAAAATAGGGACATTTGGACAGTGGCTAAAGGGACGAAAAAGGCGCCCTTCAGCGTGTCTGAGTTTCGGGGTTTAGCGTTTAGTTATGTAAGACAGATATTCTGTGCAAGGTGGTTGGTTGTGGTGGTGGATGGGTCAAACACAAGACTTTCACCCAGTAGATCGGGGTTTGTCTCCCGCGTGGCACCTCTCCTAAAGTTGCTTTCATCTTTAACCATCCTGCGACCGTTTCCTTAACACAACAGCATCAAAAGGGGCGCCAATAGTCCCAACACGCTCGTTTAGATAAGGCGCTAAAGGACACTTTTAGCGTCAATAATAACGACAAAGGCATCTAACCAAGCGTCCGGATTTTACAAGATGGGAGTTATTATGTTTTGTCACCAGTGTGTGGTCATGCAGGTGCGTCCTCTAGCGCAAAACAGGGACTCCTAAATACATTCCTCTAAAAACTCCACAGGGTACCTTTAATTTGCTTTGATAGTTGCCCTACTTAAAATAATCAAAAAGCAGCCAATTAATCTAATGAAGTAATAGGGGTTAACAAAATAGGCAAACATTATTAAAACATAACATAAGAGCCGGTGTCAGGGGGGTCCTTTTTAATGAGGCTGACTGCAGAGGGGAAGAAACATGCTTTAAGGCCGGGAGGTTTTGTGAAAGAGGGAAAACAATAGCAGAATAACAGCAATCAAAGTCAAGAACATTGTGAAAGATGGTCATGGAAACTTACTGTGGTGCTCCTCAGTGATCTCTTTGTCCTGGTAGTACCACACCACCACGGGCACCGGAGAGCTAATGACATCACAGACCACCTCCGCCGTCTCACCGTGGCGGAACTCCTGCGGTGACTGAACATCCCGAAACGTCAGCCTCTCTGAAAGATCAAACAAGATGCAGATGGAACAGGTTTTTTTCTTCTTCTGTGAGCATTCAGAGCAATTTATTGCAGGTCTGAACATCAAAAGAAAATAAGAAAAAAATATGCTGAGCTTTTACGGTCCTGTTAACTATGACTGTTTTCAGACAGGTTCTGGGGTTAGGGGGTGGGAAAAGTTGCTTTAAAATAAAATTCACTTCAATTCTCTGGGTTTCCCGTAAATTGAGTGCTTGCCTTTTCAGTTAGTTTGTTATTATTTTGATAATGCTGGTAAGTATTGGGATGGCCTCTATTTAAAAGCATACTGACATCGCTATCCTGAAAAGCCCAAGAACAGTAGAAAGAAACTGAGAAAGAAAGAACATTTCTTCCCCGTCATGTGATGTAATGCCCCGCAAACCAGGTGCACAGTATTCAGTATCGGGCACATGAGAAACAATGTGTGCCTTGAAAATGGAAGGATGGTTTCACAAACAAATATCCAATGAAAAAAAATCTAAATCCGGATTTGACAGTTTTCTGGTACACAATTGATTCTCATGAAAAAGCCCTGCACAGCAGACAGAAGGGTGGCCATTATAGATGCTGCCAATCACAACCATGAAAAAAACATCAATGAGCAGAGCTTTTCTGCAGAGCTCTCTGTTTGCAGAATTAGACAAGAACACAGGCAGCCTTTGATTCACTCTTCCTTGGTTTAAGGAACGCATCAATAATAGACTCTACTCTGTGACGGTTTGAAGCTGTGTCCTCCCACTTGACAAACATTTGGTGTTTCGACAAAATGCTTTCATGGGGACACTGTTCTTGGACCAGCAGTTTTTCACAAACACCGCCTGATCCTTTTTCGAACTCAGCTCTCGTTCGGATAGTTGGCTTTGATGTGCTGCGGAGCTGGCACCGCTAGCGCAGCTACAACCTGCTATCATCTACGTGCTGTATTTTGAAGGTGTGAATAAATCAAGGGCAGCTCCTCTATCAGTTTCTTCTGTTAGCGAGGCTTCAACATTAGCATTTTGCCGTGTGATTTATGCCAGGCTGCTCCCTAAAATGAGCTTTCTCTCCGCGACTGCACCCTCTGCCTGGGAACGTGCCCGGCATCTCAGTGTCTTCATCAACTGCAAGGACGCCACTGCATGCTTTTGTCATTCACTCTGTTGTTTCTTATCAATTCTCCCTCTTGTATTCTTTTTATTTCCAAAAGCTGTTGCTCTCTCTCACCCCTCCATCTTTCTCTCAGGTTTCAACACATCTGATGTCACTTCTGTTTGTATCCTTTTCTTTCTCTTTTGTTGTCGCACTGCTCAACAAGAGAATCAGTAAGGGAAACATCCTCTCTAAAGTAACCCTCTACTGCACACTTGACACTGGTGAATTGAGAATATACTCAGTACTCCGGAGTTTCTCTTCCTTCGTTCGCCTACACATCACTGCGAGGATAAGTGAAATGTTGACTAGACAATTTCCCTGGAGCTCTCTCAACTGGGACGCCGTTCTTTTCTGTCTTTACTGGCCAATTAAGCTGGTTGAGGAAAATGGGCTTTGCAGCATTATCGCTTTGTCCATTAATAAACTAAGGGGAATTGAAAGGCGTCGGCTCCGGCATTGTACTGGCTTTGTTATGGGTTTTGTGTCACCTTGAATGGCTCCAAAGGCGGCAAACTGCTTCAGTCAATTAATAGCAATTTTTGTATTTTGCAAACAGTGAACTTTTAGTGGAAACCATTTAAAATTTCATCTTCAGTGTGGGTCAGCAAGAATTTTATTATAAAACAAGACAAAAGCCATGCTTAAAGCTCTCTAAATCTGTATGCCAAATGCTACATGTTCACAATGATAAGGTTAACATAAAGCGAGATGAAAAGTTAACTTATCATGAGGGAAACAATGTCTATGAAAAATGTCATACTAATCCACCCAATTTTTAGAGACATTTCACTTAAAAGCCACAAATGTGAGCCTCATGGTGGCGCTAAAGCAAAAGTCAAGGGATCACCAAAGTCTTTAGACCTCATCCTCTGGTGACCATACATGTCTGCATTAAATTTCAGAGTAATCCATCCAGTAGTTGCTGAGATATTTTACTAAAAACCACAAAAATAGACCTTATGGTGGCACCAAGGTCAGTGGGATTCATCCTCTGGGGACCGTGATTGTCTTTACACAATTTCATGGAAATCCATCTAACGCTGTTGAGATATTTTAGTCAGGACCAAAGTGGTGCACCAACAAACTGATACTGCTATCCAGAGAGCCAAGTTTCAAGCCAGCAAGCAGCTTTTATTATGTCGGTATGAAATTAGTCTATATTGAAGCCATTTCATTTATTGGATAGTTTCGCCAGATGTCCCTCATTTTTGGCCAGATGTCACTCACCTTTGGCTTTCTTTGTGTTGGCATTCTAAACTCTGGTTCATTTGGAAAACATGCTCCCAACTAGAACCAATAATCAAATTATATTCAAGATTTTATTTAATAAAATTCTTATCACACACTAGACAGCCATTTTAACTTTGGAGCTCGCCTTCCTACGTGCACGTGTTCCACTAAAACAAGTTCCTTCCTAAGTCTATTTTGCAGAGGCCCTGCTGCCGCATCCGGCGCTTAAGGCTGCAAAAGACGTTTGTGATTTATTTAAAGAAATGCCAGTAAACCAGAGCACATTTATCTCCTACCCATGAATGCTGAATGCGGACCCTCCTCCGCAGAGCTGTGGCAGAAGGTCTGGCAATGCAAGACTAGTATGAGTTTAACCAAAATCCAGGAACCTGTTTTAGATCCGAAACTGATCTACCACTCCATTTAGTATGATTATAACACACCATCATGGAGATACCGGCAACTCCTGAGAGACACATGTCATGATTTTCATGTACAACATGATGTAGCACGCAAGCCCATGCACTGCGGGCCTAAGGAGCCCTTGCCTGGCCCGGCTGTGCACTGGCAAGATGGCTGGCTGGAGAATTAGGTAGGTTTTCATCCACATTCTGCTCATGCAATCTATACCGAGGGCCAAAGTGAGTGATGCCTGGTTGCCATGGAAACAATGGTTTTAGGGAGCTGGTAATGTGGTGAATGAGGCGAGAGCCGATTGGTGGCAGGTGTGATTGAGGTTGGGATGTCTCCCCTAATGGTTTGCCGGGAGGGGATGAAAAAGGCAACCACCCAGCAGGTGATGATTTCAAGAGTGTGTGCACACATAAATCTATGTGTCTCCTGAAATCCCTGTACCATTACATTTTCTCCAATTAAACTCGGGGGGAAACTCCTGATCAAAGTCCTGGTGTATTTGGGTTATCCACAGTCTCAGAATTCGCTTGGTTCTTATGTAACCGTGTGCATGTGCATTTTGACATGCCTATGAAGGTAAATATGAGAGCGCGTAGATGTGATGTGAGCACTTGTAGAATATGATTTGAGAACTTGTAGAAAGAAATCTGTACTCATATTTTTTTTTCACAGTCACTTTTCCAGTACAACCACAACTCAGTGATTACAACCTCTCAAATCTGTTGCTGCAATATGTCACATATGCCCACATATGCGCACATAGACTTACATCTAAGGGTTAAATTTTAGTTGTACAAGTTCTCAAGTCATATTCTACAAGTGCTCACATCAGATCTACAAGTACAGATTTTTTCGACAAGCTCTCAAATCATATTCTACAAGTGCTCACATCGCATATACGCGCTCTCACATTTTGCACCATATTTACCGTTATAGGGTTAACTTGACATGGGCTACCTGGATCTGTCAGAGAGGCAATTCCTGACCAAAAGGAACCCAAATACTAGTGCTATCACTATCAGTGAAACTGTGCTCAGTTTGTAAGTACAACTGCAGTAAAGGATCACTAGAGAGCTCAAAAAAGTCAAAGTCCACAAGATTTTACAAGAGACCTAATATTAAGTCGAAAAAGTCTAAGATCTGTGGAATAATTTAGATTTTTCATATTTTATTTATTCAGTGAGCGGTTTACATGTATGTTCTGTAAATGTTATTACTAAACATTGACCTCTAATAGCTGTGTCAAAATGTTATTTATGCTGTCAGAAGCATAATGCCAGAGTAAAACCCAATCCTTTGATTCTTTATTTTTACTTGACCTGATATCAAACTGAATATCTTGGATACTTAAATCAGCCTTTGACATACTCACCATGTGTTACTTATTTTAGTTGTTGCTAAAAGCCCAACATTCTCAGAAGAAAAATACATGCAGACCTTGATCTGTGAATGGGTCTAAATTTTTTTTGCTGATTTTTCAACACTCAGCAAATAACAGCAATGAACTGGCAGGGATTACGTTGGATAACTTGCTCAAGGACACTGTAACAGGACAAATGAGGATGGAACATGCAATGGGACAGTCACTGTAACCACTGAGCCAACTCCACTTCGTAACATTAAGTTTTTCCCAGGAAATAGTGATGGGTCAGCAAGGCAGGTTAGCCTCAGTGCCATATTCCTCATTATGCCTGGCAGGATCGGAGGCCCATGGCATTAGTAGCTGTCGTTACACTTTAATCACAAGAACGAGTGGAACACACACACTCTTACACAAGCTCACACACAAAGTCAGAGGTACACATAGACCTAAAATGCACCTACACACAGATAGAGCTACATCAATTCACAGCTTCTGGGTGTGGTGAGCCTCGGAATATGAATAGGCTGGCTACCCTTGTGATTAACCACTAATGTGAGAGGTTTATTCTCTTCATGTCTTCAGGTCTAAATCTCCTCGAGAGCCAAACAGAGCATCTGCAGGGAAATGTGTATGTAAGTGCACATAAACTGTCAATCTTACGGTAGATCTCCAGCACGACCGAGGCCTCCTCGGTGTGACCGCTGGCATCGGTGGCCTGGCAGCGGTAGATACCCGCGTCCTCGATGATGGCGTTGTAAATGATGAGCCTGGATCGTGACGACTCCGTGTGGAGCGCCATCCGCTTGGAAGGCACGATGCGCTCGCCCTGGGGGTTGTACCACTCCAGCCTCACTGGCTCGCCAATAGCTAGGAGCAAGGTCATAGAAAGAGAGAGAAAATAAAGTGATGTGATGAGTTCATCTAACTGTCTTTTAGCAGGCCTCAACGTCGAGTTGTCCTTTTTATCTCCACTCCCGCAAAAAGACACGCTTACTCCCACTCACACCTGGGATCTATTCACAACATTAAAATGCCTGTAGACATTTATCATTTCCCTTGCAACAAGTTGACTTTTGTTGACTTCCAGCAGCGTTATGCATTTTCCAAATTGGTCCAAAAAGTGGAACCAGACACCTTCCAGTCCCAAGATTATTTGTAAAAACACTGAATTGCCCATGACTGATATTAACTTGACATCTCTCTGCATGAAGTAAGTCTGCCTGAAAGACGCACATCCTGCAGTTGTTCTGGAAAGACAACACAGTTTGATAACGGGTGGTTGGTTTTTCTGCTTTGTTTACTCAGCTGATGAGTCTAATGTACCACTTCAAATATTTATTGGAGTCTGGATCAGATAGACAAATCCCTAAGATGACTGGTTATCCCATTGTAAGTGATTAATTCTTGTCTACATGACTAGATATTACTGAGTCAGACCTTTGTTGTGGAAAGACTTCTTTGGAATTTTTTACATCCAAAAGACAGTGCTGCCATTGAACAGTATTTTCCTGGTGAATTTCACATTACTATAGCATTACTATAGCATAGCTGCTCGGCTGTCTGCTGAACAGCTGAGGACCATCCAACGTTGTTGTTGGAACTTGTCGAGGGAACAGACGGCCTGAAATTATATGATTATGTCATAATCTTTGATTTACATATTTTATAAGTCTGTAAAGGAGTACAAACATATGTAGGCTGTAAATTCCATTCTCATTTCCAAGATTATGCACGTATAGAAACCCAGACACTAAGGACAGAAACAAATGGCAGCCCTGATCAAACGCTAACTTGAACACTGATTAAAGTGGCATCCATATGTAGCCTGTGAAACATAAACTGCAGGCTACTGTGAGGAGATGATATGGCCATCTGTAAGCAGCAGGTGCCCTTTGCCTGTAAATTCTGCAAATAAAAGTGTCACAGTGGAGGGTCATTACTTTGCCCATCAATCAGGCAGAGACTTGAACAAGAGAGGAGATGGACAGAGGCTCGTCCAGCCCATTAGAGACACGTCGCTGGATTTTAATGAAGAAAAAAAAAAGAACCAAGAGCAGAAAATAAAATGAATGAATGTTTCGTGACAAACATGTTGAGTTGGGAACATGGGAGTAGCCAAAGGCAAGAGATAACCCCAGAGGGAGATAGAGAGAGAGCATCAAGCAGGCCGTTTGAATGTGCTCCTTTCCCTTCCTAACTATCAGCAAGATGCCCTTGAGCAAAGCACTTAACCTGCAGCTGGTTGGCAGCCAGCTTTAGAGGGTTGTGATGGTTCATCTCTAGAGCTCCCAGGGGTAACAGTCAGGAAGTAGGAAAACTAAACTAATTTGTCCAGCATGTATTGTTATGTAAATTGCTTAAAACATTAATAATAATCTCTCAGTTTGATGTACCAGTACATAATGTTAAATGATGATACATTGGTTGATTTCCACTCTTGATGCCTGCACTTTGCATCACACAAACACTTGCAGGCTCCCACTTAAACCCAAACATGCTAACACTAATCATCATCACAATGTTTCCAACTGCAATGAGCATCACATCCTTGGCATGTGTGTCTGCCGCTCTTTAGTTTCAAGGCCAACAAATCTGATGAGGCAATCAGACGTGAGCATTGCTGAAATCCTATCACAGTATAAGTTAGTCTCCTTATTGCTCTGCTTTCCTTCACACATGGCCTCCTACTGGAGCCTCATGATGCATGGGGGTACTTGTGAAGAACAGATAAGTGTCTGGCATCGCTACAGGTGCCTCTTTATACCTTTATACCTCTTTATACCTATCATTAGGGCATTATCACCTCTTACCATTTTGCAGTCTTTTGACAGCAGAGACAGCTAAATATGTTAAAAGTTGATGTTGCTAGCGCGGCGATAGGCCATTTGCCTAACAGATGATCGGATAAGACAGGAGTGTGTAGTGTGCTGCCCTGTTTTTCACAGGTAGCCCTGCCTCCCTGTGTGTTTGTGTCCTTACAACTGTATAAATAGCTGGTGGAACTTTGTGTTAAACCGCTTGAAATCTGTATAAGCTCTGGCATTATTACTGATTTTTGGCGAGAGAGAACGCTCAATGACTGACACATTTTGAAGGTAGAGTGGAAAGACAATGGTGATTTTTTTCAAAGTGCTAAATGTCTACACGGCAGTGTGCCGATTGATTGCCGGCTTCCGATAACTGATGATGATAGCGACAGCTCCACTCTGTTTTCGGCCTGATTTTGAACTGCTGATGGATATAAAACTTTAAAGCTTTGTAGGTATGTTTAATGTTTATGATCCTCCTTAGCGGTGAGGAAGCAACATAAAGCAACTGAAATATTGAAGCAATCTAAGCCTCCTGCACAAGGCAGATTATTGACTAGACGTGCCCCTTGGCACCAGAATTAGCCGAGTGCAAGCTGAAACACTCCCACGTCCCCATGGTGGCTGGCACTGGAGCCATTGGAGTAATTGATTCAGGTCTCCGGGGAAATAGATAGCAGAACAAAAAACAAGAGCTGAACAGGGAAGGAATCACATTGGTCAGCATACGTGTGCAGCTTGATGTCAAAAATCTGGGTTACGTATTCATCTCGATCTCTCCTTCCATCGCCCGTTCGTCTGCTCTGTAATGTCTGGCCAATGGATGAAAATGTAGGTGTACTGGGAAAAGCGATGTGACCTACCCTGCTCTAGTTAGACATGTCTGAAGAAAACCACATGGAAACATAATAGCTGTTAGATCCTGTTTGACAAGCAAGCTTGCCTTTGTAGCCTCCTTGGTTTTATTTTGCAGCCAAAACTTGTTCTGGCTCTCTGCCACTGCAATCATAGGGGAGGTTAAACACACACCTAAACGCCAGTGTATCCACCTCCTTATTTGTCACGCCATGAGCTCAGCTTCATTTAACCCTGACAGGAGACCCATTCACTCCGTGGTTTGTTTGTTTCCTGACAAAAGGTCTAATTGAGCATTTTAATAGATGAGTCCTTGAGGATAACTACTTTTATAATAATGTGCTTGTGTGATTGGTGGCAATTCTCACAAAGTGCTTTAGTTGTTTACCGGGTGATTTACTGGAAGAAAGTTTTACTATAGGTCAGGGTCATCCAAATTATTGTTAATTTCTGAAAGTTTTCAGAAAAATAAAAGTCTTGACCTGAATCCAACATATTATTAGCAAATATAAATCTCCAGTGCTTACTGGCCTATAGGTAAGGTTGTCACTAAGGCCATCCACAGATACAGTCCAAAGGCTATGTACTGTATAAAGGCTTTAGGCCACCCTACACGTTATCATAAGGCCAGTTTAATATGCAAATTCATTATATATAATATATGTAGTAGGGGGTCCCTTATCCATCTCTCTTTCAGTTAATGGGTCCTTGGCCCAAAAAACAATAAGAAGCCCCTGCTTTAGGTTTGTAAGGAAATCCAATTCCATTAATGTGCAGTAACGTCTAAATATTTCTATTTACTGTGTGTTTTATTCAGTAGTATACAGACAGAGCAAAGATGATCTTGAGTGCCAATGAAAGATTTTAGACAGATGTGTGACACCCGTGCATTAATAAAAGGTAAGGGGCTATGTTGGTAGGGACATATTGTATCAGTTACCATCCCGGAACTTAAGTCTGTGTAATAAGTCTGCCGGTTTGACAGCTTGTCACCCCCCCAAAAAACTGGTCCTACTAAATAGTTGTGCACATGGTTTACACAGTAGACGTTACCTACATCATCTGAACACAAGATGAGGACTCTCAGTTCTTTTTAATGTAATTTTATTTATGTATTAATGTAGTACTTTATGACCAGGTCTGGATTTGTGTGTGCAGCAGAAAACTAAAACATATCTGTGCATACAAAAAACTGCGTAAACTGCATTCATGCAATACAGGTACATTGTTGCAGACAATGCTCAAATCTCTCCTTGCATGCATTTACTGAAGAGATGCCTCTAACCTTTCCCACAACAACGATGGAAACAAACAAACCGAGAACAAATTTACTCAGGGTGAAAGGTGACACAAGCACAAATGCAATGTGTATCTCTCTCTCTCTTTCTCTCTTGCAGACCACTTAGAGCCGACTATTTTCTAAAGACAATCGTTCCAGCCGTCCGCTCCCACCCTCCCGCTCTCTCGCTTACTTCACCTGTTTATTTCTTTCCGCCTCTCACTCACTGTTTTCCTTTTCTCTTCCTCAATTCAAATCTCACTGCAAAACATCTCCTAAGAGCACTTTGCTAGGAGGGCTTAAAATAAAAAACATGCTATCCAGCGAGGTGATGAATAAAGCCAAATTCAGTCTATCACATTTTCTTCAAGAATGTATGAAAAGCTGCCACAGAAAGATAAAGCTTTTTTTTTTATAAATACTAACAACATTTAAAGACTATTTCACTGACATATATTAATTCCTAATGTTTGTACACTTTTTGGTAATCCAAGATTGGATACATTTGTGACCAATTAAACAACATCCAAAATTAAAGATGAGTTTTTATCTAAGGAGATTTTAACGATAAAAAAAGCTAATCTGGAAAGTGAGTGTGGTTTGATCAGATTTGATTGAAACAGCACCACAAATGTCATTAGTTTTACAATCAAGTGTTGCTTAACCTTTGTGTTGTCTTCCTATCAAAATTGGAAATCAACACTTTTGTTCATGGTTTTAATTGATTTTTCAAAATCTTTGTCTTATGTTTCTGTCCCTTTTTTAAACACTTGTGGCTTTTTTTCAATGTTCTTCCCTTATTTGACGTTTTCAACACTACGTTACACTAACTTATTAACTTTAGTTTCAAGTTTTTGGGGGATTTATGGTCAACACATAAGGAAAATATACCTAATTTTTGAGTTAGAAAAGCAGAAATTAGGAATTATTTCGACTAAAATTAAAGGAATGGATGTTGATGGATAATCACAAACTGGAATATGTCAACTTTTACTTAATACTATTTCAAAAACACTTTCATTCGTTTTCAAATGCTATAAAATTGAATAAGACACCCCAAAATTAATGAAAATAGAGATTTGTATTTGCAAAAGAGCGTTGTGTGGAATCAATCATGTTGTTTTGGGTACAACATTGATATAGGAAAAACGGGTCAACTTGGCCCGAGGACAACACAAGGGTTAAATTTGACCTGCACACCGGAGGTGAGGGACATCTTATCCCAACTAAATCCTGCTTACTTACTTACTTACTTACTGCTAACTTTGTCAGAGCCCGTCAATCACTAAAAAGCTGATTGGGAAAACGGTGACTTTAAACCAAAACAAAATGCATGGACCTGCAAGTGTAACATCAAATACATAGTAGTTTTGAATAGTTTAAGAATGTTGAAAGGTCTTCCTGTAGGAATCAAGTCTAAGAATGCTAAACAATCAATGTAGCACTAATAAAAGGTAATCGCATATACCTTTACGTTACAATGGCTTTCTAAAGGCCCAGAAAACACATTTCCTCAATTAGCTTCTTATTATGAGTGATGACATGAACAGTTACTTATCTTTGCTATTTATTTTAAAGATTTTTGCTCGCAGGTCCCCCCCCCCACACCACACACAGACACACACACACACTCACACACACACACACACACACACACACACACACAGCTTCAGAATACATGTTCGGCAGCTCCTATGTTTACTTGTGTCAGACTCCTCCAGTCAGTCAGTCTGCCGGTTCCTCTTTCTCTAATCCTCCAACAATGCTTTCCTATCTTTCTGCTTCTTGATCGCCGGCTGAGCCATGACGATAGTGGGAAAAACTCCATTGCTACCTTGGTAGCCGGTTCCTGAATGGTTGTATGTGTGCAGTGCCGTGAAGCAATTCGTTACATCGAGAGACCTGATATCACGCGATCCTTGTACGAGGCTGATGCCGGCAGCTCGCCGGCCGAAAGTTGCGAGGGTGGATCTTCCACTCACAGGCTCTAGGGCGAAGCAAGACAAACACTCTTCCACCCGGAAAAAGTCATATAACCATCCCAATGACACAGAAGCTGTTCAGTTAAGGTAAATTAAGCTAAAAAAACTGAATAGTTTTCCTTTATTTAAAGTTTTATTTCAGTCATTTCTGTATTTGTGTTTTTTGTCTGATCAATTCACACCCACACACCAGATGAGCTGAGCTTTTGTCTATTTAACCCTTAATAAATAATTCCCAAAGATGTTTTTTTCAAAATAAAACTTTGATCGTTGCATATTTAATTATCACTATTTAAGGGTATAGATGAAAACTAAAATTTAAGGGGCTTTAAAGGAAAGTGAAGAGGCGTATTTGTTGTTTTAGGTAGTTTAAAGTAAAAAGACTTGGAAGAAGACATGGATGATACACAAAAAGAGGAACTTAATACAAGAACCTACTTTTGACCTGAAACTAATTGTTTGAACAATTTCCCCAAAAAATGTTTTACTCTCTTGAAAGAAACTAGTTCTTCAATCATTTTGTTCACAGCTGCCAACTCTTCCCGGCAAATGTTTGAAACAAGAAAGACCTGTATCGAACAAGTGAAGTGATTTCACCCAGGTTCTCTCAAGAACAACACATTCACCTGTGTGTTCTACCTTTCCTCCCAAACAGCCCAAACCTGTGAATCAACATGAAATGTAATAGCCTGGCCTGTGTTCCTTGCTTTTCTCCATATTTACTGGTCCTGATTCAACAGCGAGACTCACCAACTTAAAGCCAAATAGTCAATTAAAAAGCATGTTCTTTGTTTAGTCTCTCTTCAGTTTTGCTGGGTCTGACTGTTCTGCCCTGCTTTTCAGCCCACTCCAGTTGGCAGAACTGCATGTGAATACGCTAAAAAGAAAATCAGGCTAAGCGCAACTGCCCAAGTTGGAAAAGGTCAAAAGAAAGAATGACACAGACACTTCCTCCCACAGACTTTTGAAGGTGGATGGTGGCTATTTATCTCCCAGCTTCAACACTCTTTTGCCTCAAAGCCTTTTTTAATTCTTCAGTTTTGTCATTTTACCTCTCTCGCAATACGTGTCTACCATTGCCTTTCAACTCCTGCCAGTTTAAGTCCTTTTACCTCGATCTATCTACCCTTCCCATTCAGTTTTTTTTCAGCGCACGTTCGACCTCCACACCTCCGTACGGTGCTCCTCGCAGCGTGTCTCTACTCCCTTGGCTGTTACCTCCATGCTGAGTGGGTTGGCAGGAGAGAAGAGGCAGCCAGCAGGAGGCGGGCCGGGCCTGCCAGAGTGTGTTGCCACCCTACCGAGCCACTGGCACCGGCTCGGTTATGGCTAAGTGTTGATATGCCGTTACAACAGGACAACGAGGAGCAGGGATGAGAGGGGCGGGGGCGTCCCTGTGTGGCTCCAGTCACCATTGGGTCAAAGAGTCACTCACCAGCATGGATTGGGTTGTGTTCACTAACACACAAACCACAGACTTGAACAGACTTCACAAGCTGTGATGTAAGGCCACCTGCTGCATCTCTGGCCTGCACACACACACACACACACACACACACACACACACACACACACACACACACACACAAAAACAACAGTGTGTTGCTTCGGTACCTGTGCAGATGAAGAACTTGGACTCTCCGACACTTAACTCCACTTTGTTCAAGGATATGGACACTTGTAGTGCAGCTGTATATAAGAACAAAGAAGGGATGGGGAAAGACAGAAAAAGAAAGAAGAACATTGATTAGTTGTTAGAGTCTTAAAAATACAAAATGCATAATTTTATGACACGCCTGGAGAGACATCATACAAAATGACTTCCAAAAAGTCAGCTTATTTGTCATTGTGGCTCATTTCCTTCCTTGTGTCATATTATTTTCACTATCTGAGTATACTATCTGTATGTTTAGGTAAACTTTAACTGTTTTTTTAAATTCCTGTTTAAGAGAACAGCTTTACAAGGATTTGCTTGATACCTTCTATCACGCACATGGCTGGTTGAGACAAGCTTGTCAGTCATTTTCACAATGAATGGAATCCTTTCAGCCTGAGGTAATGCTGTTTGCAGTTTTCACTCTTGACGATGGTATATGCGGTGAAGAACAGTGGGGCGGGAATTTAAGAAGCTGTGAAATAGAGATCAGTAAATAACTGCTGGTATTTTTCTGTGTTTTGTCAGGTTATTTTTCATCCTGGATAACAAATTGAGAGCCTATCACACTCAAGTACAGAAAAAAAAAGCTAAGCGGAAATGTAGCTGGAAGTTAAGCTCCACCTTAACGACATAGTAAAATGGACAAAAACCAAGCAGTCTTGCAGACTCAAGGTACAATCAAAGACTTTTTCTATGCTGCTCTATTGTAAGTGCCACTGTAAGCTCTGTAACGCCACATAATGGTGGCTCCTGAATAAGAGTGTGGCTTGATCTTGTCTGACATGAATTTATTCATATGGGAGAAAGAGGAAAAAATGCAGGAGAAGAAAAAAGCAAAAGAACAAAAGTGAATAAGACAAAAAAGGGAGTGTCTGAATGGCAGCACGACAAGCTGGAGCTGAGAATGCATTGTGATGTTTAATCATGTGATGAATATTGACTGGCAACTCAGCGGGGAGAGGGTCATTTTTAGGCCAGAGCCTGGGAGTCTCACTACAGCACACTGAGTGAAGCGAGATATTTGAAGCGCCTGTCATATCTGTGGTCCTCATTCTTTACCCTTAGAGCTGCAAGTCTAGATAGGATCAAACACACATATTCACACACATGCTGTATAATACAAATGGATGTTATTTCTATCTACAAAGCAGGAAATTTAACAGTGGAGCTCAGGGTGCCAATGTCAGGGTGTCAATATTTGAGAAAATGATGAAATGATTATCTGCGGCTTCTGGGGGGTGCAGCTAACAGCAGCTGATGATCATGGCGTACTTGAAATTAGTAGACTTCATCATTTTGTACGAGCAGGAAATGGAATTTCAATACTTCAGGCTACTGCTGCTCAATTACAGTTTAAAATGTAAAAAAAAAAAAAAAAAGTTTTGATATTTTAGGTGTTATTATAGGTGTCAGGTAGTATGCAATATGGAACTGAGAAATAGCTACTATCTACAAACACACTGTACACACTTGTACTGTGGTGGTTCACAGTAATGCAAATACTTCTCTGGGGTTGATTAATCATGTCTATTTAACCCGGTGCCCTTCCACACCGCCTGCCTCTGACTTAAGGCAAATTCCTATCAACGCTGCAAGTAGGTTAACGGTTTTCAATTATTAATTGATCGCGGTCTGTTAATGCTGTATGTGATTGATCACGTAATAAGTCCCTCACAAAAGCCAGCAGGCAAAAGAAAAATGGGCCTTTATTCTGTGCTGCCGAAGTCATTGTTGTGAATCATATAATTAAGTTCAACCTGGAAAATATAACCGTTCACTTGGAATTTTTAAGCTACACCACAGTCCCTGCAGCGACTATACATTGGCATTTTAATGAGAATTCTGACTGGATTGGAAATATGACACAGGAGAATTTGTTTATTTAAGCTGTCTCGCCTGCTGGGGACACAAAGAGACATACTAATTATATCCATTTTCAGAAATTGAATGTTTTTAGCTCCGTTCACCTGCTTATTACAGAGCTTGGGTCAATATGTTATGAGCATGGTAGCAATTATCAGCTCCAATTATTAGCTCCTCTGAGAAGCGTCGGTGTCCAGGAAAAAAAGACAACAGACAAAACCATTGATCGCCATTTGCAGTGTGTCTGAGAGGGTCGATACCATACATGATTTGCCAGCTTGTCTAACAACGTTGAGACATGAATAATTCCAGCATCAATTTTAAAAATCCCAACCAAAAGAGGCTAGACTTTGCCCAGAAAGTTGTTGATTCAAATCATGTAACTGATTGGCATCATTGTTTTGGTTTAAGGTCTAAAACTGTTCAGCATCATTTCCCGTGGCAACAGCCAGCTGTTTTCAGCCCAAATGCTCTGAACTAACCCAGCACCAAATGGCACATAGACAAAGTTGTGTGAACAAAGGTGAACACTGTGAAGGACTTAGCAGCTAAAAAGCCAGATTTTCCCCTCAGGAGTTGTTGAACACCAAAAAAAGGGCTTAAAGGTGAGTTAATATTGGACTCACATTACCCAGGTGGTGAGAATCTTGTGGAAGCCCTTTTCTGCCACGAAAAGAAAAGAAAAAGTTGAAAAGTTAGCCTTGTGATACAAAAAAGGATCCTGTAAGTCTTTATGAGAAACTTACTTAAAATAATGACTTAGTGTTTTGAAATAATGACTTGGTATCTCAAAATGATGAGAAACCTTCTCAAAATATGCCAAGTCATTATTCCGAGATATATTTCAAGAAAGCTTCTCATTATGATGAGAAATCTCATTTATTTCACCAAAAATGCGGAAATGGGCTTCCACAGTAAGGCGACTCTTAATATACTATAAGATAAGAAAGACTTTATTGTCTCTGTGGGAAATTTGCCTTGGACATCACAGTGCCTGCAGTATAAAATCACAGTAAATCAAAATCAACAAATCCAATCATCCATGAATTGCACATGACCATCTACTTCAGCAAAAGTACACATATAATTCTAAATATTACATAAATAGTAATCGACAACAAGAATGGTTGATATGTGTAACAATTCCAGATATCCCTGTATGTCCAGTTTGGCAAAAGTATACAGTGAATTTGCAACCATTTTGAGTTGCCTTATATTGCTGTCAGTCTGGAAAACTCACCAGTTTTATGTGTCTTGTAACAATGCCAAAATCATTACATTCCTTAAATTTAAGGTCAATAGAGGAAGAAGTGCTGACTACGCTGGCCTGATGACATGATTTAGCAACATCTGGACCCAGTGCAATAGTGTACAGAACTTGCCAGATTTTAAGTCAGTGTGACAACACAGAGTCATTTAGCAGCAGGCTAAATCCAATGTTGAATGGCACATTGTCCAATCAGCTGGCAAGTGCTCCTGTACTCCAAAAAAAAGCCCCATTAAAGCCATGGCTAAATACTATGCACCAAAGAGAACGTGCCTTTATTCATACATGTCATAGCGTGTAGGGGTTTATGTGTACTGTATTTCTGTGTGGGTGGGAGGCTGTGTGAGTGTGTTTTTGTCAGTGCGTAAATGTATTAGGCACATAGAGCACATATCCCCTCAGGCAAAAAAAAAATGTTCTGCTTTAATTGTCTGTGATTTTGTGGAGGAGTTGAAGGGAATTCTTCCCTTGAACCACAGAGACGGAGAGAGTGAGACAAAGACAAGAGGTGAAAGAGTGGGTAGAGCAAGAGCAAAAGAAGGAAGATAAAATACTAATTACTATGTTTTGTATTCACACAATTCTGTGTGTCTTGTGCATTTCTTCAAAGGTGTTCGCTAAGGCAGAAAAAACTATTTCCAGTAAGAAATTAGCTTAAAAAACAGTCAACATTCTTTAAAACGGCAAACTCTCAGGTGTGCAGTGGCACCAGGTACCTGAGGGAGATATTTGTTATTATTTTTGTAGTCAGGGTCATTGTTTCTATTGGTTATGATTAAATTGTACTTCCAATTAAATTATTGTTTTATTTATATAGCCCCAAATCACAAATGTGTCTCAAAGGGTTTCTTTCCTTATTTCCCAGAAAAATGTTGATGAGAGAAGACAAAAGCTCCTCTGCACATGCTAATTGCTGAGATCTGGAAAAACAACAACATCATTACAATGAGGTCAGATTGGGCAAAAAGAAAAACAAGCGCTCACATGATCAGACAGGTTGTGAAACAGATTACCTAAACCATTTCATTTGAAGGTAAATTGGCAATGGTGTTGAATGATATTTTATATATTTTATATTATGGTAGATGCTATTTCCCTTTATGTTGATTCTCCTGTTCAGTTGCCAGTTGCAGACCTTTGATCAATTAACAAATTAACAAATCAGCTGCTCAATTTGACTGGACAAGCCATTATTTACATCATTCATTTACAAGTGCCATTTTTAAAGGTTAAATGAATGCTTACGTAATTGAATTACTAATTAATGTCAGTTGGTGAATCCCAGTTCCAATAATTATACATAACAAGCATAAAAACCTTGCTAAGTAACAAAATAATTATCCCAGCTTTCACAGAGAGCATTGCATGCTGGGAAATGGAGTGCATTGTATTTTGACATTAACCAAAAAGAGATCAGAGAAATATTTAAAAGGACGTGAGGAGTAAATTATGTTTCACAGCAAAAGACAACATTTTCAAAATTCTGCTCACAGTGTTGGTGTTTGATATTACAGCATCAGGACGTTTGTTTTACATAGTGAAGAAAACTCTTGTGAATCAGTTATTGCCAAGTTTGCCTATGGTCTGTCAAAGCATTGCCCCAGTCCCCAGTCCTGATTATCTGTCTGGCTGCATAACAAGCCTGTTTTCATGCTGGAGAGGAGGAGAGTGCTGGTTTTACTCAGCCAACCATATCCAATTGTGCCGACATACGGTATCAGGCCATGTGTTCAGTCTCAGGCACAACCCACAGCTACCTAGCTTCTCCCTCTCTTGCACACTTTCTCTGTATCTCTGCTTTTCGCTCACCAACTGCTTTGAGATTTATGTCTCCTACCTTAAGCCTCTTATGCCTCAGGCTACGGTGGCCGCTCACTATATCCCAAAACTACACACACACACATACACACACACACACACACACACACACACACACACTCACGTGTGCAGCAACATGCAAATAGACGGATGTTTTGTTTGCTTGTTTTGTTGTCACAGATGTGAAATGTTTTCCTAATAAATAAGAATGAGCAACTTGTCTAGCAACTTCTCTAGCGGGTGGCTAAATGACAAAGTTTTTCTCTCTTTTCCTTTGCAGATAGAAAAAAGGATTATTACCAAGGCCAGTAATAATAGCATACACACTTTGAAGGATTTGTTGGAATATGCAAGTTTTTTTTGGGCATTTGTGGCTCATCATATCTGTAGATTTGAGAAGTCACACTCAGTAAATGAATCAAATCAGCCTCAAGGAAAAGAACATTTTAAAATGTGACTTCACGAAAGTTCATCAAAGAACTTTACCTTTCAATCAAAAGTAATAAAAAGGTATAAGGTGCCTTCAACTGTCTATTAGCTCCTACTTCTGTGATCAAAAGCTGGAAATAGAGCTAGTCATTTATTGTCATTAGATCCCAAACACACATTTAAATGTAATCTTTGAAGTAAAAACAAAATGCAATCTTAATCTACTACAGGAAATGACTAAGTGAAGACACATGTCACCTTTCTTTGTATTCACCATTTTGTTGGTTAATCACTTGATGAAATTACTTTGAGATGGTAATATTGTGGACAATTATTATATTAATAAAGACTAAATGTCCTTAGATCAGTGGTGGGCAGGTGTTGTTAATGTGAAACAAAAATTAGTGGTAGTTGGGGTTTCAGAGAACTGAAAGATACCAACATGTATGAGTACTTGGGGGAACTTTTAGGGGTTCTTCATATTGTAACTAATTAATAATCACATAAAGCCCTTTACATAAAGCCCTTGTAACCTTGTCATAAATTGCCTTGAACCATGTTACACATGCTCTTGAAGATTCTCAACCCTCACCGCTCAGACGTTGGACTCTCAATACAGTAGTTTTTGGAGATTAAGAATGGGGAATGATTGATGGATTTGTTGTAATCTATCCAATGGGAGCGCACACACAGGCAGGCAGGCAGACATGCAAATTCACAAAGCAGAGTCCAATATGTAAAAAAGTAACCACAAAAACATTCACAGACATTCTACAGTACCAGAAAGAGAGCCAAGACTCCAGTATGACCCGAGTATTGTCTCATAACCTTTGTCTTCTTTATCCTCCACCACCGAGACAGTATCTATCCTAGATGGGCCACAAACTGGAGCATCACACTGAGTACAGTAGATCCCATTTGTTCTGATGTTGTGTTCATATTTGTAGAAACTTAAGAAAAATGGTGCTTGTACATATAGGTGCAAGATAATGTCCTTTTCTTCATTCCCTTTTTCAAAATAGAATGATGCTCCAATGGAGATTATACAGAAGCTTTGATCCTTTCTTTGCTTTTTTTCTATTCTTTCTTTTTCTCGTTGCACTTCTGAGTCCTGTGTCTAATATGTTAGTCTTAATTTCTTCTTATCTCTCTCACCCTACCACTTCTGTTTCTTAATTTCTCCTCTTTTTATCCCTCCTCTCTCCCTGTGTCCTCAGGCTGCAACCTGGTTTCTGCATACGCCAACATCAGCGAGTGTTGTTTTCTGCACATGCCAGCATCAGCAAGCAGCTGAGAGAATACAATAAATCCAGGAACGTCACTCAGACAGGATGATTTGCTTCACAATGCCCTACATTTACACTTCAATTCTTTCCCTTACAGCCGCTCTCTCTCTCTCTCTCTCTCTCAAGACTGGGGATAATATTCATACTTTACCAAGATGTGCTATGTGGAAAAGAATCTGCCTCTTCTTACAGTAATACAGTACAGTAATACTGCAACTCTACTCGAGTTATCCCACTTTTATGTTCAAATACTTATAAAGTACTACATTTACAACGATGCAGAACTCAAAATAAAAGGCATCCATTCATCACCTCGCCAATATATCAGCCTCAAACGCTAATAAAATGTTGACCAGGTGTTAGCTTGTAAAATAATAGAATAGAATAAGTGGAGCAGCACTGACAGTGTTAATGAGTTGCATGAGCTGCCTCTGTTTCCAAAAATTGTGGCAGTTTCATCTAATAAGGTCATCCATCAAGACAAAAAGGTTCCCGTCAAATAATTATGGTAATGAACCCAATTAAAATGACTGGCCATTTTTCCTGAATACAGACTAGCTAGGCTAATAATAAAAAAATATATATATATGAAAATCAAAATGTCCTTTTCTGTCAGAGGTTAAAAAAAAGAGGACATTTTCAGATGATAGGTTACTATCATCCACATATGTGGCATTAGACTTCCCCATCATTGTAGCATCTTAGTCAGACATCCTTTCTGTTTCTAGCTGGTACACATTGTTCCGAGCAGTAGCTGAGAGCTGGTTTAAAAGGCTGCAACAGATTCTCATGAAAGCTGCACCTGTGTCTCACATTTTCTGCTGGTAGTCTAGAAATACATCAGTCACACCAATAATAGTCTGGAGCAGACAGAGTTGGAGTCAGAGTGTTCTTTCTGCGTCATAAGAATGGACTCAAGCAGAGGTGGGCAAGAAGTTTTGCTTGTAATGATCCCAGAAATTCAAAATGTCCTGCCGTACATAAATATATAAAATGTTGATCTGGTGAATAGGCTGGTTGTGCTCAGCGGATTATTTCACAGGCCCTCTATAAGTACACGGAGATATGTGAACCCACATGTGACAGGAGGCTTTTCCACTTCTGTGGGAGGAGATGACTCGATTGAGTTTGGCAAGGAGTGATTCAGTAATAAAACCAAAAGGCCTTTGAGACAGTTTCCGATTTCCAAGGCGCTGCTGAGGGAAGACTCGTAGGTTGCGGGAGAGTGAAGGTCCAACATTTCTAAGCAGCAGACAGATGAGCAATGCAGTGTGCGTGTGTAGAGGTCGATAGAAAAAAAGTCAACATGAATACTCATTACTTTGACATGAAAAAGCGCCTACTTTTTAAATCGGGTCTACCAATGTGTCTTATTTTGCCATCTTTGAAGATAAATTGCAGTTTCAGGCCATACAATCAAATAAAGCCAAATGCAAATAGAGGTTTAGTGCCATGACTAGGCATAGAAGCCTCAAACACCAAGAATTATCGCAAGCTACTGTCAGTAGAAAGAGCCCTCCAGTAAAGGCATGTAGGTGTTTTGTCCGTCAGATTTACTTAAAGAAAGAAAACGGTTTTTCGTTGACAACGCTCTCCCACAATTCTTCACTCCTTCTCATCACTATTCCCTCCCCAAGACAGAAGCAGGGGCAAATAAAAATAGAAGTAATCTATTTCTTTGTTCTGCCATTCTCCTCAGCCAGCTGTTTGCGTGGGGATAAAGCCATTTATGAACACTTTTAGCGGAAACAAATCCCAATAATGATGTTTCTGGTTAACTAATGTGAGCTTGTCATTGCAACAGAACAGTGGGCGGTGTAGAAAGGGCAACCACAGATGTGGTGACTGGGTAGAAAATACTTCAGTGGTTACTGTGGGTGGCAGACCAGTTGCTTGCAGACTTGTGCTGCTTGTAACACTGGGAGCTAAATCTTTAACAACTCCTAATTATCGCAACATTTGAACATTCAAATGGGACATGGTAAGTAAGTTTGTGGTTGAGAAAGGAGTTGAACAAGTAAACATGCAGAATAAGTGTGGATTACAGTACATTTTCCAGTAAGAGCAAAATAATTTCAAGGGACTTGGTTGCACTTTAGTCACAAAGGGGGCCACAGCTTTCGATTTGATGTGCACTTCGACTTCATCTGCACTGACGACCTGAGAAAGAGCACTGAATTCAAACTCATTTTTATGGGGCAAAGGGTTAGGAGCAGATGACTGGAGCGTGATGTTTCATAAGAGCTCTTGTCACTGCTTTTTCCCTCTTGCAATAACATGAAACTTTTTTGTTTCTGCAGTTTAAACTCATATCCTCTTACTACTCAAACAACAGCTCAAGCAGAAGCCCTGAACAAAAAGCAAAGATTTACAATACTGCTGTCTCCTGGCACAAGATATACACAATTGTGTTTCCTTTTCTTTGAGCAGAGACTCTTATTTGGTCTCAGCTGGCTAGTCAAACTCACTTTGACAATATGCAATTCTGCCAGTCTAATAGCCGCAAAAGTACAATTGTAAATTCGTAACAAACAATTGGACTGTTGCAGCATTAGACTACAAAAACCCCACATGAAAACATATAAAAGCAGCATCTTCATCAGTAGTAAAACTACACATTTAGAGCATAGTTTTGATGTGTGTAATGGTCATGTACATCTAAGCACTTAGAAGCCTCACTAAGCCAAAATATCTCCAAACATTTCTTAATGTGAAAGTTCCCATATTCAGAAAAGCCAAAAAAAACCAGTGTAAAGTATCAAATTGATCACCGAGGGGTGCCTGTAAAGACTTTAATCTTACTTCTCATTTCATGCATGCTAGTGAATGACAAGAAACATGTTCTTTTTTTTCTGTGGCCAAGCGATCATTGCCGTGGGGATTGAAATGGCACGGTGGTGGGCTGATTATTCTCCTGCCACATCCTGCCGGTGCCTGTGACATGGCCATTATCTCAGGCCTGCGGATTAATTCAGTCACAAAGGAAAGGCCAGTGGCTCCTGCCAGGCCTGAAAGGAGACTATAGGGAATAATGCAAGGGAGAGTGTGGCAAGGTACAAACGTCTTCTTTGGCCTTTCAGCAGTGAAATTCAAAGGTTTAAGGTCAACAGCCTCCCTAATTGCGAGGGTATGTCTCATGACAATACCGGTGCAGACCATTAAAGCTGGAATTCCCTGCTAAATTAAATTCTCTGCATTGTAAACCAAATCACACTCATTTTCTAAATTCTGCTACAGAACGCAATAATGCTGGGCACCCCATTCAAGAGTGAATTTTGATTGGACTCTAAATCCCAATCACATTGAACTGGTAAAAAATACTCTCCGAGAAGAAGGCAGGATTTGAAGTGTTTGCACGAGTCTTGCAGCTGTATGCTTTTGAATTAAATTTCAAATTTCATCCAGATCACATTGCTGTGAAAGTGCAGCAATGAAATACAATGTATAGCATGACATGTGCAGTAAATCAACCAAATTGAGGCATACTTTCATGAATCCACTAATAATAAGTAAAATGTCTTTAAAGAACAAGTCTAATAATGAGGATCATTTTTTTATCAACTTTGTTCTCTTCTCTGCTCTGAAGCCTAGTGCTTCAAACCTTTCTTATTCACTTTCCAACTTGTTCTATTCCTCCCACTCCAGCACACTTTTGTATTTCTACTTCCCTTTCTACCTATCACCCTTAATTTTAACCAAACCAGAGCCTTTCATCTTTCCCTTTTCTTGCTTCATTGTGCAATGAATTGCCTGTTCACCTTTACTGATTCCTTTTGGTAATCATGTATTTCTGTTGTTCACTCCCCCTCTCACTTACACAATCTCTCTCTCGCTCTGACAGTTTTGGGGTTGTCCATGCGGTGCTCCTGACAGAAGCTGCCACCAACTGTCACCGTGGCCCAGCCAACCAGGGATTTAGGATGCCAGGACTAGCACCATTGAGTCAAACCAAACCAGTATGAATGAAACCAGTTTGTATGTTCTCCCCATGTTTGCGTGGGTTTCCTCCGGTGCTCCGGTTTACCTCATATGCACTAGGTTCTCCAGTCAGTGCTCCAGTCTCAAGGTGCTGGCTCAGATCTGGAGTTGGTCCCCCGGGCGCTGTTAATAGCTGCCCACTGCTCCCTTGAGGGATGGGTTAAATGCAGAGAATGAATTTTGCTATATGTATGTGACAACCAACACTAGTTGATATTGTTTATTTCAAGACATTTAATCACATAGCTGTTGAGATATTTCAGTAGTGACTAAAGTGGAGGAAGGACTGACTGAGATTACCATCCCTAAAACTATGCTAAAGAGTAGTATGTGCACACAGTATTTAACAAAGGGTAACAAATGCCTTAGTCTCCAGACCTTTATCGGGACTGATAAAGGGATCCATTATGTTAATGGTTAATTTACAACCACCATGAAAAATGCCCATGTAACTGTAGTGACTCAGAAGAGCACCATAAATCTGGTCAGTATAAGCTGACATACTGAACATGGAAACACTCTTGGACATTGCAGTACATTTTTTAAAAGCCCTAAGTGAGTATCCATTGATTAGCCTTTATTTATTCAAAGGTTTTTTTTCCAGGCATATTCTTCTGCACTGCACCTTATTGCTTGACACTACATTCAGACATGAGAGCTGCCTGTTAGACGCACACAAAGCTGCAAAAAGGTATGCACAACATATTTTATATTTAAACCAAATGCCACTTTCATGTACAATAGGTGTTTGTGATATCAGTATTGGCCCTAACTCCAGTCGGAAACTTAATCGGTTGTGGGAGACTGGCTTCTCCTGTGGTGCGGCTAAAGGTCAAGTCATTATTCAATCTGATGCTGTGGCTTTGAAAATAAGCAGACTTTAAATGGGAAATGTTGAAGGCAACAAAAACCTATTGATTGGTAGTATTTCTGCATTCATAAATCATGGATGAATGGACGCATGGGCAGACAGACACACAGATAGGCAGGCAAAAGCTTTTAGGCATTTTAGCTGTCTCTTACTGTAAGTAGGTGACAGCTATAACTAACAGGTTGACATATCCCTGTGTGTGAAGGTACAGTATGTGTGTACGGAATGATTGTTCAGCTGTGGCACTGAGTACTGCAGTAAGCACATTAAAGAAGAATCGGTCACTGAGCTCAGAGGCGAGAACACCAGCCCCTTCTGCCCCCTCTCCCCAAGCTGTTGGATGTTGTATGTGTGTATCTGTATTCATAGGCTCATCTCTGCATGGCTTTCAATTAGAACTGTCAGGAACATGCACTCAGCGCCCACTGAGATAAAGGTAGGCAAACGAATCTATTTACCTGGAGTGTAACCTACCTCTAAAACTAACATTTCTCCATGAAGACATACTTAACCGCTGATTCCCATTAAAACATATATATGCTACAATGACAGCCGTAGGCCCTAAGGCAAACTCCATACATGTGGAAGTTGGTACAACATAAACATAGAATATACAAAACACGGCAATACATCACATTCACACACATATAAGGGCATGCTTACAGTATATCACAATCACATATGTGCACACAAACACACAGCAGTCACACATACATAACACCACAGTGAGTATTCCTGATAATTGTCGCCGCTGTAACTCAAAAGACAACATATCCCCCAGCTTTAGAATTAGCATATTCATTATTTAACTGGGGAGCAGCTGGCTAATTGGCAAATGAAATGCTTTCAATAATGTTCACATGAGAAGCAGAATTTGATTAAACTAAAACTGGGGAAAATACCGAAAAGGAAAATGAATATAAATGAGCATGTAGAAAAAAATAATAACTTTTGGGACATGAATAAAGTGACAGCCTGTGTCATAAGCCCTGCCATTGCGCAGATGTACCAACTTTGCTGTGTTTGTGTGCAAATAAAATGGTTTACCATCAACAGAGATGTATCAAAATGTGGCAATTACCGCAGTTTCCCATCCGGCGCTAACTAACTATCCAAAAAAAGGAAAGACTGATATCACAGTTCAGCTCTGGCTCAGGTACTCCAGTTTTTATGGACTGCCAAAGCCAACTGATTCGTGTCAGCTTTCTAAATCAGAAAGGAAGGAGGAGGGGGTCGGATGTGCTCGTAAAATTGCCCCCTCAATTCTTGTCTCCGCTCATTCAAGTTAATGACACACACTCTCAGGCCATATATCAGGGCCTGTTTGATCCTGGTCAAGGATATTAAACTTTGATGTGTTCCAGCATTTACTAGTCCTCTTCCTTCCTTTGCAGAGAACAATGCAGGGTCCATTTGATATGTGCACCCATCGGATAGCAAACAGGAAATGACTCATAAATGCAGGCCAAAGTGTTGGCACCAAGGCTGACAAGGCTTCATCCCAAAATGCTTCAAATCCATTTTGGCAATTTTAGCTACTTGTGATCCGCAATAAAAGGTGACATGTGTGTCAGCAGGGTGGCGTCAAAAGAGTGCCAGGAGAGTGAGAGCGGAGCAGCGCGGTAGTGGTTCAGCGGCGGAGGGGGGTGGAAAGACTGGGCGGATGTACTGTCGGGTCACAGCAGCTGAAGTTGGTGGTGGCCGTCACTACACATCACTTGGCAGCCTGCCAAGTGTTACCTGCAAAGATACATTTACTATAGCTGTTTCCCTAGGATGGCAACACTGCTAGCGTTAAACCACGGTGTGCCACAGCGACTGCCGGCTTGCTGCTGGGTCACATTTCAAAAAGTTGTTGCTGCTGTAAGTGGTGACAGTGGGCCCTGTGACCCAGATGTTTCCACACGTTTGGCAAGGTTTTATTGAGAAACTGGAAGGAAACAAATCAACGATTTCTTGCTTGGTCCAGAGTGTTACAAATGTGTGGAAGCAGTTCATTCAAGTGCCATAGTAAGCTATATTTTTCAAGCACCCTTTAATGAAAGCACTTCTCATTTGACATAACAAAGTGCTCCAGTTACTTTTGTTGCTTATTTTCCCATTTGCCACTTTGTATTAAATTGTATGCTGTGATTGGTGGGTTTATGTCAAGCTAGCTGACTGTGACGACCCTGTGTTGACGAATGAGCGGAGATTGTGTTTCCACACAATCACTGGCAAAGGCCCATGCCAACATTCAGAGATGGAGTCCCTGCTGGGTTTGCAGAGTATGCAAATGTTTCCCCACTTTCTCCAATAGGTTTTCCTTGCTCTTTTTTCCCCTTGCAGTTGGTGTTGTTGTTGATAATAATATTTGTTGCCAGGATCCATGGGAGGGGGACACTGCAGGCTCCCACAGCTGCGCCACAGTGGCCTGGAGACAATGTGCATCCTGGGCTGCTCAGATGCAATGCAACAATTGTTTGAGGGAAAAAAGCAAACACAAGTCAAGAGAACACAATCTCTTCATTTCTGATTAGCAGTGGAAATGAGCTGCATCATCAAGGCCGCGGAGGGCTTCTAACCTAGAAGCCTTGTTGATAACGTGTATATCAGTGGAGCAGTGTGGGTATTTGCATGTATGTAAAAGCTGTGGCATTCTATTATTTTTGACCATTTTTGAAAATTGTGACTTCAACAGTTCCTAGCTGTCAGCACTACTACATATACTGGATACTGTTTACACTGAAGGTGCAAAAATAACTTTCACTATCAATGAAAGACAGAGTACAATTTCCCATTTCCAGTCATCCCCCGTCTCACTTCTCAGTGTTAATGAGCTGTGGTTTTGCCATCGTTATCAACAGCATAGCCTGTTTAATTATTCATACTGAGGCTGTTCTGTGTGCCACTGTTGCCTGGAATCCTTTTTCCCCCTTTGGTTTCTTTTTTGTTTTTAAGAAATAATGATATTTTGCAGCCTAGCGGTGTGGTGAATGACAGCTTGGACAGTGGAGTTCGGTTGTTGTTGGTCATATTTTTGTGCACATGCTTTTTGCATTAGATACTTGGTGCCTGGGTATAGAGGCGGAATTCAATTCCCTGCTTTTCAACACAGCAAAGCATTGCTGCTGTTGATGCATACTAATGAACAAAACATATGGCTCAGAACATACTGCAAGTAGTGGCAAGGTAGGTCTATATAAGCTGGTCAAATACGGTATGATTTTTTTTACTTTTTATCCTTTGGAAATGAAATTAGCCATGAACTGCAGCTATGAGGGCTGTTGTGCCATGTATATGACTGATGAATAAATAACACTGGCTACCACAGGGGAGGCCAAGATTCAAAGCATTTCAAATACGCTACCTCCTTTAATGATCATCTGTCTCTAAAAACATTCCAGTACATCCTCCACCTCTTCATCCTCTTCTTCTTTCTCTCTTATACCCTCCTTTGTTTTCATAGAAACTGGGTCTTGTCCCATGAATTCTTCCCTCATAGCACTTTCCTTCCCCACTGGATTGGCTTCAGGAAAAGTATCACTCCTTCCAAACAAGCAGCAGCAGCCTTTCCTGCAGCTTACCCTATCTAATGGAAAGTTTTTTTCCGCAGAGATCCATAGGTCAAATGTTGGCAATAGCATGATGCAGCAATGTGTAAGTCTGCTGTATATTACTAACTGACATAGAGGCAATGCAAGAGCTAGCATGTATACAGTGTGTTAAGTAAATCAATACAATAGAGCTTGTGTACGATTGTGGAGGCAGTAATGGAGTGGGGGTGTTGACACTGGTTGCTATTTTGTGGATCAATTGCGACCACAATACACCGGCTTTATTCTGGATTCTGTTACTGGGAATACTAGGGAGTTGGTCTCATTTTATTTTTAAAGATGACATCTTTGTTTAAATATGAGGGAAGTATGTTTATGTTTATTTATTATTTACCTGTAAGTGTGTTTGTCTATTTGAAACCGTGCTGCTGCCACTTGCCAGGAAACTCTTGTAAAAGAGATTTTTAATCTCAAGGAGTTTTTTATCCTGGTTAAATAAAGGTTTGAATGACTGAACAGGAACTGACAGCACCAACGCAAATCAAAACCACCGCTTAACATCACTCACGCCGAAAAGAAATACTGTAGGATATTCATTATGCTGAAGATGAATAATAATAATAATGGCTGCTGATAAAGCTAAAATGAACATGTGTCTTAATGCTCATTTGTATGCTACAAGTCAATTTATATTATTTATACATTTTTTACAATTTTTCCAAGTAGATATTTATCCCTGACTACTAATCCCTGGATTCCATTTGCCATTTCTGAAAAAGAGTTAGCTCCAAGAGGAATGGTTGATATACCAATGGATGGGGAACCTTAAATTAATTAAAATAAATCTTAATTACAATGATGGCCTATCGCCCTAGTTCCAAAAAGAGCAAATTTATACAAGAATCTCGTGGGTGTGTTCGAAAAAAACACACAGATTGGTTGCTTCGATGATCATTTTGTATGAGGTTAGAATAATCAATGACTGGAATGAGGCCAAAGCAAACATGTGCTCAACATTCTCAACTCAGATGGTAAACAAATTCACAGTCTACGTTTAAACACTTATGGCCAGGTCAAATGTTTCCTGTTTTACTTCTTAACCCTGTAAATACTGGGGCAAGAGTCAAACTGGTTTCTGCGTTTCTACATTTTTGGGCTCCCAAGACCATAATTAAAAAAAAGGGAAACCGACATATTTCCAGACAAATAAAATGATGTTTGCTCATGCACAGCAAACAGCGCTCTTGTGGATTAGAGGATGGATACCCGACCCAAGCCCGACGGGACCCGACGGGTCGGGCCGGGTTCGGACAGATTTTTAGAAAGGATGCTCGGGTTCGGGTCGGGCTCGGTCACATCAGCGCGATAAGGCGATGAACATTTTGAATTTAAAACAGCTTATTATGTAGGTAATGGCGCTTGTTGCCCCATGTGCATTGATGCGCTCATCTGTTGACATTTCCCAATGCCTTCCTACACTTGCTTAATAAAAGCGAGCTTTCCACACAAACAAACGTACATGTGTCATTAGTATGAGAAACAAATGCGATTTTAACTGTGTCTGGCTCGGGTCGGGCTCGGACAGAAATATCTTAATGCCTGTCGGGGTCGGGTCGGGTTCGGTTACTGCTCTGTCTGACGCGGGCCGGGCTCGGACAGAAAAATCCGGCCCGATCCGCACTCTATTGTGGATGCACTTATTTCAGACACTTTACAGCGTAAAACTCAAGTGCTGAGTACATTTTTTTGAACATTTCAAAAACAGCACAAGGTAAGCCCGGATTATATTGCCAGTGTTTTCCATTGTGATAGAAAAAGTAAAGCAAGGACAGTAGAGCAAGCGCATGAGGTAACCTTTTTCCCACTCATTGTTGAGGTAAAACAAAGGTCAATAAAACCTACTGTAATTACGTTTATAGGCTGATTGTTGTGTATTATTTGCTAAGCTGACACTTGAGGGATTGAACCATGTTATTAAAGCTTTAACCCATTTCAATTCCGCTTGTGCTAAATTAGCAACAATGACAGATGGTTCTCCGTATTATTCTAATTTACAGGATCATGCTATTGTGTTTCTTGATGGTTCTTTTGTCACAACATCTATCTGCATAAAGCATTTCTCTTTCGTCATCTGTGAGTATAATTTCATCTCGTAGTTGGGAGTACTGAAATAAATGGGAGGCTGCTTTTCAGTCAGAGAGTGCAAATGTATGCGACTAAATTGCATAGAGGAGACACACATCTACATAACTAATATTGATTGCAAAATTAATTACTTCCTGCGTACTCGTAACTTGCTATTCTGTATGATCTGACTAACACACGGATACACAGATCACATATAAACACTGTGCAAGTATTGGAGAGATTAATTTTACTGCTCGAAACTAGAAGTAAGCACTGCACACTTGAATCAGTCATGTTTGGTGGGGCTGATCAAGATACTTCATAGGAACGGGTAAAGCCAAACTTCTACCACTGAAAAGATGGGAAGAATCGTTTAAGAGCACATCACTAATCAGACCTACAAGTCCAAACATCAGGGCGCCAGCACCTAAAAAAAGACAAGCGTGGCATATTGCTAGGTTGCTAGTGGGATTATTCAACAGAGAACGAGCCAAACCTGCGTCTGTTCCACCGCTGCCCTCTGGGAGAGAACACCAAATGTTTGGTTATGTCTAAAGTATTTGAACAGATGGAGGAGAATTGTTTCTGCTTATCAACATCGCCTGAAGGTAGGCCGCCCAAATGCAGGGAGCCACAGACAGGAAACAACGCCTACATTATGCTTGATTTCACATACATTGGCTTCAACACACACACACACACACACACACACACACACACACAGAGCTCCCACGTCAAACCCCTCCCTAGTAACACCCTGAGCTCCTGCACCTCCCCTAACACAAAGGAATGCAAACAACCTCTGTTTCCACTGCACTCCCCTCATTATGGCAGTTATTTTTTCAGCAGAGCCCTCGTCTCCTCCATTGCTATGCTCACTGGCAACTGGCAACCCCCCCCCCAGGTAATCAATAGCTCTGCACTGAGCTGCCCAGCCGACTGGAAAGTCTTGTTGCTGAGGCTCAATGGACGTGCGGGGGCGAGAAGGGAGAATTCATTAGAGCCTAGTGGCACCACTAGATCTGATGCAGCGACTACGACTTATGCCTCGGTCTGATAGGAGCAATTTATTGGATGGGACTAACCCCCCCGCAATGTTGGGATGAGAGGGGCTGTAAACACTGGACTCTTCTCGTAGCCTGAGAAGATAACGGTGGCAGAAGGTTATCTGCGCCGCAGCAGGAGTGATGTATTCACGGAAAATACGAGGAAAGTGGCGTACTATTGCAACTGCCTCCCTCTCCCTATACTCTCTCATGGCCTGATGTCCCATGTCTTTCATCCTAACTGATCTGATCTGCTGTGGAAATCAAGGTGTAAAGCTGTGTGGTTGTCGTTGTCTCAGGTGCTTTCAACAAACTGCAATCGCTCCCCTCTTTTTCTCACTTTGTTCCAAATACACACCAAACATGAAGTGGAATCATTACCTTCAACCTCAAAAGTGGCCGTAAACATAGTGGCCATAGTGGCACAGAAGCAAATCTTTTTTTGCAATAACTCTACTCTACCCCAATGGACACTCCGAGTGGCCCTTAAAACAGGCTGCTGAATACTGATTACAGGCTCTCCACTAGCTCCTTCATTATCATGTCTTTAATTGGGGCCGTGTTTGTATCTTTTCCCGCTGCACAGCTCCTTAAACCTTCTGCAGGGCTCTCGGATGTGTTTACCGCTGCGCTCGGGTGACTGAAACAGTGCCCTGGCTTGGGGACAAAGGAAACAATGTCCCTGTTTAGTGCTGTTCTGCTCAGTGACAGCCCCCTGGCAAGCAAAGGCAACTTCTCTAGTGGCTGGCCTTGACTATATGTGCTCGGGCTGAGAGCAACTGTAAGGAAGACATGATGGTGGAAGAGAATGTGCTATCTCCGGGAAACAAGGTAAAAGCCAATGGATGTGTGACTGGAAAGCGGCTTCCTGATTCTTGTGAGGTTAAGGGTTGTTTAAGCACAATCTATGCACACAGACAGACAGACACACACACACACACACACACACACACACACGCCTTGCCCCCTTCACCCCAATTTCTGTCGTTGGACCGCCTTGCCCTGCGGAATCTGGTCCATCGATCTGTCCCAGCCGACTCGAGTAAACGTACTATTCACAATCTGTCTCCTTGCTTCTAATTTCCATTTGAGCGATTGGCTGGTATGGCTGGAGCATCGCCCAGAGGCTGAAGTCCATGGAGAGTGACTCTATTGTCTAGTGCTTTATTTATCCCTCTCTGGGCTGGAAAACTATAGCTCCCCCAACGCCAACCACCACCCTCCAGCTCAGCAGCCAGGAGCAGCAGAAGAACGGATACTGCAGAGGAGCAGAGGGAGCTGTCTGCTATGGCTACATCAACTGTCTCATACAGGCTGGCGGAGTTGCCGCTGCTTCAGCAGTGCCTCGACAGCTCTTGGGCCGTTTTCAGGTTCACTGGCGACTGTTTAAACAGCCGAGGCGTTCAAGGGAGCTCTGAAAACATAAAATAAAGCTCTTTTCTGACTTGCTTGTGGGCCTTTGGATTCATTGTGGATGCCATGTGATTGCAATGTTCTGAGACAAATTAGCATTTTTCACTTGTTTTGAAACTACAAAAACACACAGAGAGACAGGATGTTCTTCCACTGACAGTAGCAGCTGCTCTTGAAGACAACCAACAACAATGTCAGCAATTAAGCCATCAAATGCCAATAGTTTGCTGGTATGTCTGCATAAATGTACCAAGCAAATTATCAAAATTAATGATCAAAGTTAAGTTATTATGCTATAGGGAGACCATCTGGTTGGCCTTAGATGAACTTTAGGGGGTCCAAGATGCAACACTGTAGTGAAAACACGTTATATCTCAAATCTTAATTTCTTTGATTTATTTTACAGGATGCTAAAAGAATAAAAACAATGACCCCACCACGTAAGATCCTTTCATGATAAAAGTACATGGAAAGGCATTGCTAAAAGAGTCATGATTAAAGTGGCTAATTAAGTCTGTAATCTTGTTTTATCTTACAGGGCCAATGTGCTAAATCTCTAAGAAAACATCCACAGGAATTGTCAAGGGGTTTTGATGTGGGCAGGCACCACATATATATGTAAACACATTTATAATATCAAGGATTACCAAGAACTACAAGAGGACCCTGGACAAATTTCTCATTCATGTCATGTTTATTATATCATAGATAAACCTGTTACATAAATAAAATGGTAAAATTGTACAGACATAGTACCGCCCAACAGCTTTACTTTTATCCACCATGCTTAAAACAACATTAACAGCTAAAGTTTCTTATATTTTGGATGGCGTGACAAAAACACCAGCGCTGAGAGCATGAGGAAAATATCTTTTCATTAGCCTGGAAAATTATTTCAAATGTGTGGACATCAGAGAAAGAATACATGAAACTGTGCCATGTATGCCTGCAAACAAACTAGGCTAATACTTTGAGTATTTCAAATACTGCAGAGTAAATGATCCGTCGCTTAAAGCAAATTGAAATGATGCATTTTCTCATTTTCTTTGTGGCATACGCCTGATGAGAACGTCTTAGCAAACGACTTTCTTCCTGAACGCCTTAATTTGAAATGGAAAAAGATGTGTTTTTTCCCGTTAAAGATGAAAAGTAACACTGGCATGAACCTATCTTTTTGAAGCAGTGAGGCCGCTGCAAGCGGAGGCTGTGATTGATGTCTTAGTACAAATGTCTACCATGTGTGTCAATGGCACACTAGGGAGCAGGCTGGAATAGTCAGAGCTCACTCCTGAAAAGGTTAAAACTTAAAAACGAGGGAACAGACATGTGCGTGGTAAAGAAAGGTAGATGAATGAATAAAAAAAGGGAAAGAGCAGAGAAGATTAAAGTGGAAGACTTCACTCTGTCACTTGTTACTTTTTTTCTAATAAATCCCATGGTCATGTATGACCATCTGCCTGCAGAACACTGCAGGGCTGGCGCTGGCTGCAGAAGTGCCTGCCTGACATCCACCTGCAGCCATCCACCTGCAGTGACCTAACAGAGCGCCCGTCTGCTTAGAAAGCCCCCACCTTGCCCAACCCTGGCACAAATAGGTCCTCTGTGTGTTTGTTTTGTGTCACGGTGTGTGTGCTTGCTTATATTTCATTGTACGCTGATGTGCATGCATGTTTTATTTTGTAAAGATAAGTAAGCGTGATGATCAGGTTTCTGTTTCTGACAGAAAAAGAGAACAGTCAAACGAGAGAGCTGGGGACATTTACATGTCTATGAAATGTAAAAAGGGGGACAACCTCATGCTTGCTGTCCTTCCCCAGCCGGCCAGTGCTAAGCAGGCAACAGATGGCTTGTTGGCATAATAAGCTGTGTAATGGCCACACATCGACACACAGACAGAGGCGTGCACGCAAACACACACACACACACACACACAGTTGGTACAAAAAGAGAAAGATAGAGCTACGTCTTCCTATTACTATAAAGAAAAGAGGATAAACAGGAGAAAAAGTGGAGACAAAGATGAGTGGCTTGGTTGTCTTCACTTCTGCTGCAGGATGTGCACTGCAACAAATAATTTCACAGGTGACTTAACACCAGGCTGAGAGCAGTTCCACCATTTTGTACTAATACACTCTGGAGTATACTTTCATATTACCACAGAGAGGTGAAAGGTTAAACAACAAAAAACATGATTTTCATCAGAGTATTTCATTTCAGTGTCAATTTTGGTACTCAACATGACAAAAAATTGATTTTATAGCCACTTCATGCATGATTTTAGACACCCATTTCTAGTTTGAGGGTGTTATTAAACATAGTGGTATTAACCCAATTTCAGTTCATTGCTATCCATCTTGTTTTAGACAGAGCAAATCCCCTTAACACAGTGGGTCAAACATAGTCAACAATAAGGAAACCTTCCTGCTGTGTCATATTTGTGAGGGGAAAACATTAAGGGTTTAAAACATTTGGTATATGGATGGAGGTTTCTAGGTTGCAGGATTGGTTTGAGAAGTTTTGAAGGTTTTGATCCTTGATTTGTTTGCAGCCACCATCAACATACATACCACTAGCTACAAGATTTGCCAAATATATTATTGAATATGGACTTTAAGATGTACGTGGCATAATTATTGTACGAGATGTCACCTCCCTTACTTTAGTTGAGTCATTTCGATTAAATCTCAGTATCTGACTTTATTGCCATTGCTCGTGTTTCCGGATTTTTCAAGGGCCAATACAGGACTAATTGACTTGGTTTAATGGGTGTTTTTTGTTGTCACATTGGGAAGAGGAGATGAGGCAGTTGGTCTTTTGTGCCACCAAATTAATGCCTTCCAGGTTTCATTCATTACAGCTTAGGCAGGGAGAAAAGCACATGCACTGGATCCCTGACTGTCATGGTTTTGTGTTTCTGTTTCCTGTTTAAAGTTTCCTCCCTTGTCTTGTCTAGTTTTACTTCCTGTCTTTGGATTTCCCACCCTTGTGATTGTCTTATGTGTTTTACGTGTTTACCCACCCTAGTGTCACCTGTTCCTTATCTTCTCATTACCCTGTGTATTTAGTCTCTGTTCTGGCTTTGTCTCTTGTCGGATTATTGTTTGCTGGGTAGTGGATTTTGCTTGACACTGTTTCTGTGTTGGCCGTTCCTGATTTGTTGGGATTCTGCCTGTTCTGTTTTTGTGGATTGCCTGTTATCTTCAGTACTCCTTGTGTTGTAAGGATTTTTGTTATTAAATATTCAACCTCAATTATTGCCTGCTGTCTCTGCGCTTGAGTCCTATATTCTCTGAGCCCCCTGACACTGACTCATGAATAACATGCTCCTGATCAGTTTTTCTTTTTTTTGCCTCAGAAGCAGACTGTGACCTTGTTTTGAAATGCTAACGCACCCCACTAGCCATTAACTCCAGGTCGTGCCTTGGAGTTGGTGACTCATTACAGTACGCGAGTGGGCCTGTCTCTTCACTTCTGACTTCACAGTTCAAGAAGCCCATTGAATGTATGAAACTAATATGGATGGGGGCAGTCACGGAGGCAGAAATAAAGCAATTTGAAGTCCTTGAACTTGGAGAGCTCTGTGCTGAAATGTGTGTTGTTAATTCAATGTCCACTTAATGTGATGGAGGCTTAATGAGTTGGGGATATAGATATACACATTATCTCAATATCCACAGTAAATAACACCAGTTACTTTCTGTGGAAGGCTTCAGCATTTTAGTTCAGCATTGACTTGTTGTGAAACTGAAGAGGTGAGACCGTTATGCACTATAATGCGAGAGATACCATCTTATTATCCTTCTTTAGTTAAATGAGGTTATAAATGTGGAAGATATGAACGAATTAGCTCTCTTGGTTATCAAATATGTAACTGGACATTACAAGTCAAGGGTAAGCCTGTGAGACTACTTTCTGCTATCAACTTTGTTCTATACCAGTTTTTTGTTAGAATTAATTTGTCTCCAAGGTTATACTTAGGATGTTAATCAGAATCAGAGATACTTTATTGATCCCCAAAGGGAAACTCTGTTTTGCAGTTGCACTAATAGTAAAACATAGTATAGTGAAAAAGAGTAGATATACAAGTAAATAAATATAAGGAGTGTGGATAGGTACGGTATTTACATAGTTAAAGAAATATTCTAATACAGTATTTACATAATTAACATAATTAAGGAGTTGCAATTGTGAAAAGTAATAATAATAATAATAGTAGCAGTTGAGTATTGCCCACATTTCAGGCCAGTGTTATTGCACAAAAACAGATGAGATTGTCCAGTTTTAACCTCTCTAAGTGATTGTGTGTCAGACACTTAGAGCGAGGAGTTATAAAGTTTGATGGCCACAGGTAGGATTGACTTCCTGTGGCGCTCTGTGTTGCATTTTGGGAGAATGAGTATGTCACTGAAAGTGCTCCTGTGAATGAGCAGCAAGCCATGAAGTGGGTGCAAGACATTGTCCAAGATGGCAAGTGGTTTGGACCGTGTTGTCCTCTCTGACACCACCAACAGAGAGTCCAGCTCCACCCCCACAACGTCACTGGCCTTGCGGATCAGTTTGTTGAGTCGGTTGGTGTCTGCTACCCTCAGCCTGCTGCCCCAGCATGCAACTGCAAAGAGGGTAGCACTGGCCACCACAGACTCATAAAACATCCTCAGCACCGTCCTGCAGATGTTGAAGGACCTCAGTCTCCTCAGAAAATAGAGACAGCTTTGGTCCTTCATGTAGAGGGCTTGAGTGTTCTTGGCCCAGTCCAGTTTATTGTCTAAGTGCACTCCCAGGTATTTGTAGTCCTCCACAATGTCCACACTGACTCCCTGGATTGAAACAGTGCTCATTGGTGCCTTGGCTCTTTCTTCTGAATATGGCCAAAATTATGTAGACAACCAAACATGATTGTTGGGCATTTCATTGCGAAACTTCACTTTGCTAGGAAGGATTTTCTCCAGATTTTGGAACGTAGCTGGAGCAATTTGCTTCAATTTAGCCATGTGAGGATTATTAAGGTTGGCCGCTGATGATGGATAATGATTAAAACTCAGCCCCAGACCAAGCATATATAGTCTATATGTTCACTGTATTCAATACCATGTAATGAGAGAGAGAGAGAGAGAGAGAGAGAGAGAGAGAGAGAGAGAGAGAGAGAGAGAGAGAGAGATACTGTCGACAGTGAGGCAGACAGATAGTGGTTAAAGGATTTATTAAATAGACAGATTCTCCATTAATTTTCTGTACGTGTCATAGATGCCCCACAGATGCTACCAACATGAACATGCTAATGACTCATTCATTTCTGACAGGGTCTCGTTAATTTTCCATTAACATAGATCATAGTGCATGTCAACTGACACGGTTGGGGTAAGTGGCTCAGTGTTTGCACATGCTCACTTATGACAGCAGTAGGTTTGATAAAACATGATGGAAAAACAGAAGGGTCATATTTTTTCCATGAAAAAGAAGCACTGTGAGCTTAAGCCTCTCCTTATATGTTAGCGTTAGTTTTTATTTGGTGCCAAAACGTGCCCCAGTTCCTAATCCTGGGCAGAGTCCAGCTTCACTGATGGGCCAAAGCGCAACAGAGTGCAATGTCCTCACTGATTGGCTAAATGGCTCTTGACGGCCGGGGTGATTGGATCAACAGTGCATGAGATCCAATTCGATTGGGTGAAGTGACCACCAGCTGAATGCTAAAGACGCAGCTGCTCTCCATGCTCCCTACTCTATGTCCTAAGAACACATACACACATATACACCCACTGGAGAGCACACTGGAGCTCCATATGTAGCACCATGCTGTTTTGCCCTAGGGAGGCATTACCATTTAGAGTAGGGGGAATGATCCAACAGTGCTAGACAGAGCCATGGCTCATGTGGTGGCCACACTCTCTCCTTGCAGGAAACAACACTTCTCTACCACAGTCTGCTGTTGCTGTCTGTCCCAATGCCAACAAACTATTAGCTGGAGTACTATCCATCATGAAACCTCTCCTGTTTTGGACACAAAATTCATCCTCTCCATCTGTCTCCAGGCCGATTTGCCTTTGCACCAGAAACCCACACGTGTGGGCATTTTGCCCACAAACCTACACATACCCATAATTACCATAAGCAGCCTTACATACAGTGACAGATGTCCAAATGTCCGTACGTTAACATGTTGTTTTGATTTAATGATTTTAATATTAATAACCTGTGGATATATTCCTCCAATAAAATCATAATTTCTATGTTTTTATTTACAAATATTTTATGAGTTGAGCCTTCTGCAATCTTTTGACGTAGCCCCTGGCAATTGCAGAAGTAGCCCTGGGAATCACTATTAATTCACAGCTGAAAATAATACCTAACAAATGACATGTGTACTCCTGTTAGAGTAAGTACCTTATTGAGTGTTAGTAATAACAGATATGAATACATACAGTATATATATCATTGACGGGGTTTTCCTTTAAAGGTAAGCCTAATCTCAGGAAGAGGTTTCCTCCATGATCTGAATAGACTCCCATAGTGGCTTGAAGTATCACAAATCCTTTCATATTTTAATCACAGTGGTTAATATTCACACCCACATATTTCAGCTACACAAAATTACTTTGCTGTATTTTCCTTTGCAAACTAGGTGATGTCACTGCAGCCAGGATGATTGAGTCACTACTGAAACAGACTTCTTTGCTCAGAGAGTTCCGTTGGTTCTCCCTGTCATACTGAATAATTTCCCTTTGTCTGTTTTCAGAGCCGTGTGTGTGTGTGTGTGTGTGTGTGTGTGTGCGCGTTCTGTTACCGAGCAGGAAACTGACACAGGCAGCGGGCAGAAAGGGTGAAAATTGTCATCACACTGCCAGTTTAATTCAAAACGATAATGGGTAATTTATCCATGCTCATTTTCTAGGTTAATTTACTAATTGGACTCGGTAGGAAATTGGTTTGGAGCAAAAAAAAGAAAAAATACTTAAGGATAGGAAGCAGTCCCGAGCAGACTATTGATAAAGGAAAATTTGGGTTCAGCTATTTATTTGATTATTATTTCGCTCATTTTAGCAAACCACATCACTATTTATCTGTAAATATGAATGAAATAGTATAAGCAACCACATTCACCGATCACACTGGCACTGCAGTGCTCCTCCACAATGGCCCTTCCAATACGAACCTCAGCACTCAGTAGATGCACACACACATATTCCAGGAATCAACAGCAAACCGCTTGTACAGTGCAACCAGCTTTCTGGCGAGCATGGGGAATGAGTGAAACTGCAGAGCCAAAGAGAGATCTTCTGCCACAGTGTTTTTCCACCTGCCCCGTCCTTATCAGCGGCAGGAACGGCGGCCCGTCATGGCTCTTTGGGCTGCCAGGAGATGGCCATTATGGCTGGCACTCCATGGCCGTCTGCGCCACTATCTACACTCAGCAAGGTTCCTCTTAATGTGCTCAGGGACATTTTTCCATGTGTGTTTGCATGTGTAGTAAGTGTTTGCAGAGGGAGGTATCAATGATCAAAGCCCTTTTTCTAGTTGGCTCTTCATAAAAAAGGTTCTTGATACAACATATGAGATGAGTAAAAAAAAAAAAGACAACAATTCAACACGATTAGAGAGTCCACACAGACATGTTTTTTTCCATCACAAATTTAGCGTATTGGCAGGGTTATTTTCCAAAGCTATTTATTTTGGATTTACAGCTATGCATCAGTATTTACCACAATGATTGAATGCATGAATCAGACATTATTACTTAATTTGTTCCTTCAAAGCACCCAATATTAGAACACAGCAGATCACCACAGACAGCTTATGCACTCCTCGGCTAAAATAAGTGTCTGTTGCAGCGAGGCAGTTGCTGTTTTTCGCATGTGTTTTCCCCAGTTGCATGTTTTACAGAAATATTCTTGAGGAAGGAAAGTGGTGCAGTGAATGTGCGAAGTCTCTTGGTTTCACACTTCAGTGAAAGAAAAGTTGAAAACCGAGCAAAAAAATCCAACCCCCATGTGCTTGCAACTATGCATATTTAGTTTCACTTTGAGAGTGGGGCTGATTCTCGTGGTGTTACATTAGGCTGTATTAATGCAGTCATCAGCCATTGTGTCATCCCCACAGACCGATGATGTTTCCATCCTCGGGCTAGGAGATAATTACAGTAGCCGAGTTGACTCCAAACTCCCAAGGACTGCTTTACTCGTGAGTGTGGATTTGTGGATGTGGGTGCAACAACCACTTTGTTCATCAAATGGCCAAAGTGGTCACTTGTTGGCCTTGTGTTTGTTTATTTGAGTTAAGTGCGTTCTAAAATTTCCATGTGGCCGTGACGCAAAACACAAAGTGAATCTTGTTGAAAACTTCAGATGAGTGATGTACATTCATTACATCATCCTATTTCATGATTAGGCCCATAAAAACAAGGCAGACTTTAACTAACGAAGCAAAGAGTGTGGCAGCTGGTCAGAAGTCCGATCTTGTACAAACAATCTGCACACGCATTCATGTAAAATCAAGTAGATAAATCCTTGCTTATCTCTCCAGGTGTGGCCCAGCTGTTTATAATCATTTAAAATCATGTGACTACTAAGACATGAACACGTGTTGGAATAAAGAGCCTCTCAGTCTTAAATATGAAACACGTGTGTGTGTGTGTGTGGATATATATATATATATATATATTCATGCCCGAGTTTCACTTGGTTGCGTTTTAGTGTGAAAAAAATACCAAAATAACATTTCAGCTTGAAGAGGATAAAAAATGAATATCATTAATCTCCCGTTCACATGTGCTCATTCAAGTTGAAACCCAAGGAAGTACTTGAGTGATCTAAAGAGAAGATAAGCTGTAACAGCATATATTGAAAATGCACAACCAAAAACAACAATTTGCTGTATAACAATGCGTCAACATGCTGTACACTACCCAAAGAGAAATGTACATTCTCATAATTATTCAAAGCTGTTGAGTCCCTGCAGTTTGTTAATTATCAAAACTCATCTGTCAAGTGGGTTCCTGAATAGAAGGACTGGGACTTTGTATACACAGTGTCACTTTGCCCTTCTACTCCTGTGTGACTCACTTGTTCCCACATTGTTTGTTTCCCTAATTGGCCATGCCCAAAGGTGTGGAATTGTTAATGCATGGCTCAACAGAACAGGAGGTGTTGAAGAAGGGACACATTTCTGCTCTTTTCCATTGTGTTTTTTTATTTCTTTTCACTTTGTTCAGGGTGTTGCATTAAATCTGCATGAATTCCCCATTTTCCTAACCTTAATAGCAGTGCAACACTGGTGTTGATAATAAGGGAATGTATTGGTTATGTTCACCATTAAAAGGGTCAAGAATGTCTGGCTGGAGGTTTTGTATGTATGTTCACGCTTGGGTGGATTAGGCAGTATGGGGTGATGAGGTTGACACTACAAGGACGGTGTGCCCAATTCCCCTGGGCGCACTTTTCTCAGCCTCCCTCTAAGCAGCTGCATTTTCTGTCACCATGGTGTCGCTTTGGAAATAGAGATACTGGCATGGGGTTAAGGCAAAAAATAATTAAATAAAAGTCATGACAGCACAAACTGTGCATGTCAGTCAACTTGTCAACACAGTGTCCCACAGATCATACAAAGAATTGTGTGAGTCTAGCAAAGGTGTGCATGTTTGAATGGATACGCTGACATGAGCACTTTGATTACTCGATATTCCTTAACTCACATCACGGTTATAACCATTTGTTGTAACAATGTTTTCAAGTTAAGCTACGTGGCTCTGCTCATATGATGCTGAAGACGGATCAAATGGAATACTATAATGAGACTTGGCTGCCTTGACATCACAATCCAAACACCGTCATGAGGCTGCAGGGCACGGAAAACGTTCTTCTTTATTTGGTGGAAACACTCATTCCTCATTTTCTGCAAACACTCCAAGCCATCTCACTCTCTCTAGCATGAAAAATGAGACTCCAGCAACAGGCCTCGTCAGCAATCCCTTCACACTCGATATGCAGCTCATTAGCTGGGAATAAATAATGGCTCATTAGGAGTCATTATAAACTTATCAAATACAAAACCATGCGACCCCAGAAAGGCCACTGAAAACAAAGAGGATTAGGTCACTGAGAAGGAAAAGCAGCAGATCCAACCATTGTCGGAGTGAGATAATGATATTGCGAGCTGATAGAGCTGTAATCTGAGGTGCGTCAACGCCAAAACCCACATAACTGTGTCAGTGCCCACTCTTGCGGTGTGTTTGATGTTGACAGAAAAGGGAGACAGCGCATGAACGCCTGGCTGTGTTTGGAGTGAGAGTGCGTATGCATGTGTGTGTGAAAAAGGGGGAAGGAGCAGGTGGCAGGGGATGGAAGGGAGGATGGTACAAATGCAAAAGGGAAGGCAGCAATCAAGGCTCAATCTGCACATCCTCTGCCCCCAATTAGTGTAAGAGGAGGATAATAAGCGGTGGCTGACACCTCCCAGCGGAAATTGACATAAACAAAGAGACATGAAGGGAGGAGAAGAGTTGTGATGGAGGATGGAGTGATACGCGGGAGGGAAAGTAAAGAGGACGGGAATCAGTTCTCAGCTTTGTGGCGCGGGCCACGGCACGCCATCACACCTGTATCAAAACTGTCTGCAGCTCAGGGTCTACCTGTTGGCTGAACGAGCCACTGCTGAGAGGAAGAGAAGAATGTGACAGTGAGCGAGAAGCAGAAAACGGGGGGGGAGAGAGAGAGGATCCAGAGGGGCTGAGATGGAGAGGAAGAGGGGAATAAAGAGCAGGAGATGTGGATGACGGTGACCATTGTATGCTGCTGAGTAGAGACTTTCCAGTGAGAAGGCTTTATTCAACATGTCTTGACTTACCTCCGATCAACCACATGGGCGGATTTAGAAACGTCTGATTAGGGAGTATAATAAGCTGTACGTTATTTCTGATTTCCAGTTGTTTTTAAAACGCAACTAAATGGCTGTTTCAGGATTTTCAAAAGCTTCATTATATTTTCTCAACATCTCTTATGACAAAATGGAAGTCTATCTCCACAAGGTTGCAATTAAGTTGCGTGACACCAGATGATTTTTCTCCAGAGATTGACTCAGAAACCACATCCGCGGGTAGTCAACAAACATCAAAACAGTTGGCATTGTCTAAAACAGCTGCAGTTTCAACGACGTGAAGAGAGTATCCAATTCCTTCATCCAAACGGGTGCAAGGCGGGTGTCTGTTGCAGCACTTCACTGATCAAAAGCTATTCTAAATGCTTAAAAATTAATTTAGCAATTTACAACACTGCTACCAAGCGGAATAGGAGCCAACTATCATAAAATCTAGTCACATACAACAGAAATGGATAATACATGGCTGACAATCAGCTGTTTGTTTTCTGTTTTAGATTCACTGATGACACAACATATGCTTCTCCAAATCTGAACTTGGATTGTTGATTATCTTGGCATGAATATTCAATGTTGAAAAGCAACACTTCCGGTTACTTTTAGATCAAGGGCCCTATTTTAACAATCCTTGCGCACGGCGTGAAGCGCATGGCGCAGGTGCGTTTAGGGCGTGTCCAAATCCACTTTTGCTAGTTTGATGGTGGAAAAAAGGCACTGTGTGCCAGGCGCATGGTTGTAAAGGGTTGGACTTAGTGTCTTCATTAATCATAGGTGTGTTCTGGGCGTAACATGCAATAAACCAATCAATGTTGTCTCCCATTCCCTTTAAAAGCCAGACGTGTTTGTCCATTGGAGCATTGCTATTATGATGCACCGTCATATTTTTATTTTTAATCTTTTGCATGTTTGTGTGCTGCTGTGCTTCCCTGTGTATAACAGCAGTCTGCGCTGTGCCAACATAAGCCTAGGCACATTTTACTGAAGCGCTGTTAAAATAACAATAAAATGCTGCATTATTGACTTTAGATCAGGTTTTTGTTGGTCAATGGAGTGATCACTTCCCGCTGTCTCAAGTTAACAATACGCCAAGAATCCACCTGAACACACCTCCCTGTCAGACCAGCACGCCCATGGGCGCAAAGATGGGGGGAGGTACATTTGCCATTAAATCGACGTGGGCACAGGACGGGAAATTAACAACTGCGTTGATCTTAAAATAGCAAATACACTCTCGTTGGGCCTTGTGCCGCGGTACGCCGGGTGCCAGATAGGGCCCTTAAAGTTGATAGTTGCTGTAAAGTTGACATTATTTACTTTTTTAAAAGTGTAAAGACAACATTTCTCAAAGATTACTCCAAATATGAGGTCATTTTTTTGCTACACCCTTTTCGATAATCCCCCACAGGAAAATAACAGCCCTCATGCCTCTTACAGTCAAGGTAAAAAAAGGTTTGTGCATATGTGCGCTTACGTAGCTGTAGACAGGTTTAAGGTTTAAATACATCTTGAACCTACCTCTCAGCAAATGTAACTACTATCTGCACAGCAAAAAATTTGTCAAAATCTCTCCCCGTTCCTTCTTTCTGTCTCTATCACACAAAATCTCTTTCTCCTCATCGCACACAAGCCAACACACCCCACTCCCTTGGGCAATTCTTTGACTTCTCTTTCCTCATAGAATTTGACAACTTCACAGCCAGATGTTTAAGAAATGATCCTCTTTTAATTAACCTGGGATACACTGGATTTTTCCTTTTCGCTTTTTCACCACATTCTGCTAAGTAAACCTCCTTTACTAAAAGAGCATCCCCAGAATACAGCTGAGTTTTAGTGAGATAAACTTTAATTAACCCTCTACATCTACCAGTAGAATTGCTAGCTGTCTTTCATGTTATCCTAAGTAGCTGGCAATGCCAATGTGGGCATTTCTTATCAAAGTTGCTGGATGTTAAACCTATAAAAAAAAGCATTTGAATCAATGATTTATACACTTTATTACATTTTCTTTCTAGAACGCTTATTGACGGCTTGACTCTATTTTGGAGATAGAGGGTGGGTGATACCAGGCAGGACATGTTATTAGGTATGAAGGCGACGAGCCAGACACAAACCCATAATGTCATGAGCATGTGGCCTTTGCCTCAGCAGCCCAATTTTAATATCAGTAGTGGCAGTAGCCCAAGGGCTGACAATCCTGGCACGGGTCTGAGTCCTCAAACTAGATAGGAAGATGGATGGTTGGACAAAATGAACCAGACTCTCTGCTCTGCCTCAACTCGAGTATCTCGCTTCACCGCACTTAACCTCCAATTGCTGAGTAGCCACATAGGGAAGACTACCAAAGAGTATTCTAGTGTGTGAATGCAACCTGCTCTGGATTAACAAATGGTGCTGATTATATTAATACAAAAAAAATGAAATGAAGAGAATGGACACAAGGGCATGGGTAGACATGCTATTGAACCAGGAATGTTATTATCTAGCCATTGTCCATGGCATTTGTTGGTCTCTCAACTGGGGCCCTTCAACAGTTTTTGCACCACAGACTATTTATATTTAATTGTTACTGAACACTGATAAAAATTTAATTTAAAGAAATAAACTTAAAGCTGCAATGATTGATATTTTAGTATCACCAATGAATCTACTTGTATGTGAAAGGGGTCGCTCGTAATGATGAATCTGAAGAGAATTATCACCGAACTCTGCAGTGTCTCCTTTCAGGTAATTGTTCTGGTTCCCTTTCACTGCTCTTGTAGCGCCATTTCCAGCCACAGAAAGCAGTTATTACCAGCAAGAAAAGCTCTACAAATCTGCCCAGCACCAAACAGCAAACAAACAGTTAATGACCAGATGGTGAATTAAGCAACTAAAGAAACAGAGCTATCATGCCCCAAAAGGAACTTCAACTGGACGCTAATGTTACTTTGTATCTGCTGAATTTGACAAACTTCATACTACCAGTATGTCAGTATATATGTTTTAAATTTATTTGGTCTGTTTCATTGGGGTTGCTTGTTAATAGACATCTCAATGATGATGAGGTAGTGACCTAACCGATTTCATGTACTGCATCTCATTACCTACTTTAGTTAAAAAAAGAGAGTGAGAAAAAAACGCATCACAGACTGTGCCAAATCCAAGGGAAACCTGGCCTAGAATATAATGTTTTTTGTAATGTGACACCTCACCCAGAGTTAAATTCATTCTGAGATACAATGAAATTTGGTCAAAAAATACAAATAAAACATGAAAGAAATCCCTTGCAAGAGGTAAAAACTAAGGTTGGGTCTTTATTATGGATTCATGAGTTCAAATTAGTGGCAGCTACATGTGTTTTTCTGAAGCAAGAGAAGAGCAGATGTAACAGAGAGAGAGATGATATCTTGGCCATTTCCCCAGCCACAGGGATAACTATCTGCTGCAGCAAGGAACACAGACAGAGAAAGATTTCCGCAAGAGGCAAAAACAGGCAAAAATGTGGCGGGAAAAGTAAAGGAAAATAAAATGATTAACAATTTCTTATTTTCTTGGCTGACTTTTTTTCACCCAAACAATGCCTGCATACTGAATGTCCCCCAAACAATACTAGAACTACAACTCAGTACTGCTAGCATGTCAAATAACAAGACATGTTTTACTGCTAAAAAAATAATCATTACCTTAACTTCAAGTTGCATTCAGTTGCAAAAGTTGTTCTGTTCGCGGTGGAGTCTGTTTTCCAAATGGTGAATATAACTCATTGTGCAAGCCCTGTTGCTCAGCCGTACAATCCTCTGTGGCATCTTCCAGCTGAATCCAGGCTCGCCATTAGCGTAGCTTGTGCTGAGCAAACGTAATTAAAGCAGCGGCAGGCTGGGTAACGCTGAGCTCACAATCCCTAGTCCCAGTCCCCCATGCTAATGTGATGGAATGTTTGTCAAGTTGTCCCTTGGCTCGTTAAAGACATGAGAGCCTGCGAGAGCCAGGAGAAAGCCAGATTGAGGGGCAACTAGAAACAATAGAGAGAGGAAGGAGAGTAGGTTGAATGGAGGGTTTACTGCTGAGGTAAAGTCTTGGTAAACATCAACAAAAAACAGCGAAATGCCGCTTGCATCCAACTAGAAGTGCAAAAAAAGCCTCACATTGCAAAAAATATCTGGAAGACACTGAACAATGTTATTATTCTGATTCACTTTTTCACATTTCTCACAAATCCCCCTTGTACAGAGGAAGAATGCTCCAGAAATGAGCATGATTGCCAAATGTTGATACCAGAGGCAGACTCTAGATTGTAGTCTATTATTAAAAGTGCTGTGCAATCCTGGCTGAAATATGTGCTCTCGCTGCGGAGATTCAGTCTTTGTGAAGAGGACAGTACAGTATTAACTTTGTACATCTGCCTTGTGAAAAGACTGCCTGACCTGCTCTAAAGTATCACACTGTGTCACTTTGACATAACTGCCAAGCTCCAAGTGTCCTCTATGTGATTGCTTGAATGGCAAAAGACACAAGACCAAGGATTGCTCCAAGTCAAGCATGTTCTGCTGGTTGCTAATGGACTGAATAGGGATCGCAGCATAGACCCCAATAGTTTCCATAAAACATTAATGAAAGGCCAAATGCTCTCTACCAATATCCCACAGGAAAATAACTGAAATGTGGGGATCCAAGCCTCAACAAGAACTAATGAAAGGCTTCAATGTGGCCTCTGTTACTGCACTCAGCAGGGAGTACAGTGTCTTAACTCCCAATAGAGACACAGACTTGGGATGAACAGTATGTGCTGATTACTCTCATAATGAAAAGTGCTTTTGATGGTGTAAACAAACATCTACCCCTTTAATAAAATTAAGGGGCAGCATAGTACGATTGCCTCTGCAACACGATCTACAGTAAGTGTACTTCAGTTTGTTCCTTGTAGCTTTATGACTGCACAGACAGCGCAAAATTAACGTTATACAGTGATCCTTCATTTGTTTGTTCGCTATGTTTGACCCCTCGGTTGCTGTTACTATGGCTACAAAATTTGGGCAGTTTTTATTAACTGTGGCTAGTCAGCTAATTAAGTTCATGTTAGCTCCTTTTTAATGTGTTCAGTTGCATCGTTAAAATGAACCTTATAGAAACATACAAAACGCCTGCTCTAAGATTAAATTCCCCAGGCAAAAAGTCAGCATCCCCATTAGTTGATGATCAGTGTAGAAGATGTAGAAATATTGTATCATTAAAGTGCTCTTTAATTATGATAAGGAAACATGAGATCGCACATATAGACTATTCAGTTCCTAAATCACCCTGGCTGCTTAACTTACATACTTTTAGCAGGACGTGCCAATGAATCCATTCCTTATTTTTCTGCTCTCAACATGCAAAGAAATCCAAAGCTGGACACATCTTAAGATGCAATATTTTCATCCAGCAATATGCTCTCTTGCTATCATATAAATATTTCTCTGATCCCTAGTGTATTTTCAAGCTGTCACACAATACAAAACTACGTACTTTGGGTTTAAAGTGTCCAACCTCTGGCACAGTTTACCCCCACTAGTGATCTGAGTAATTCTTTCAGTGTCATCACTGAAAGAATTACTCATTACTCTTCATCTTTTTTCTTCTTTTCTTTAGACACTACTAAAAGCTACTGTACACTGTTCACTTTGGATAAATAAAAGCATCCTTTGCCCAAAGGGGATTGCAAAGAGGCTATCAGATGTGGGAAAGTACAAAGCTGCTTGTTCTTCATAAGACATGAAGGAATTAGTACTATCCAATATAAGACAAGAGCAAAATATTTCTCTGAACTAATCTCTAGAAATCAGCCCAATCCCTGAGTCTTTTTTATGTTGATTGCTTGTGTTCCCTTGATGTCTATTCCTCTGCTTATGTGAATTGTATTACCTTCAAGGCTACAGAATGTATCCTTATTAGCATCAGATCCGTACTACCAGTAATACAGCATGTACATCAACAAAGTATCCAGTTCTCATCTCACAGCTCTGAGTTCATGAACTACAACAGAAACCACGTCACATTTGATATCAATTTCCAGTCCTGACATCATGTCATCCAACACCCTTCTAGAAACATGTGACACTAAGAGAGGCCTTGTTCATGATGTGAAAAGGTAAACAACGTATTTATTCGGCAGGAAACCACAACTACTACGCAAGACTGTATCGGCCCCATTTGAGTGTTTGCTCACTGGCTGCCGGTATGTTTGTGGGAGTTATTAAGACACTTCCTGATTGATTTAATGGTTCTACGTGACCTAACCCTAATTATCTGTTGATTTATATGAGCCTGTGTGAGTTATCACAGTGTCTATTATGATTTTGTTAGCAAGAACTTCAAAGCTCTCTTATTTACATCCTATGTACACTGCTTACTTGCTTCTCTGCTAATATGAAGCTGTTTTTTGTGAAGCCACAGTTTTCCGAGATCTGTCTTTTTTCCTAAACTCAGGGTCGATGCTGAAAACTGATCTGATATGAGTTTCAACTAAAAATCTGCATAACAAGTGCTGAGTTTTAGAACTACTTTTCTGTATCAAAATTACCTCAACAGACAGTGTAGGACATTTAATTTGGTACAGGGCGCCTGGATGGCTCATTTGACAGAGCGGGCGCCCATGTATTAAGGTTGGCTCCTCAACGCAGCGGGCCCGGGTTCGACTCCAAACTGCAGCCCTTTGCTGCATGTCATTTCCCCCTCTCTCTCCCCTTTCATGTCTTCAGCTGTCCTGTCAAATAAAGGCCTAATATGCCCCCCAAAAAAACGTAAAACAAATACTTGGTCTAATGTGGATTTGTCACATCTGGCTGTCATCCAGTTTGTTTCATAGGGTCCGATCAATGCATCCTTAACAGTTTCTCTCCTTTGACTTTCTTTACAGTAATTCAAGCACAACCTCTTTCAGTGCCCTTTTCTGGCAACATGATAAACCCAAACACTGAAATACTTCATGGAATATTTATTAAGAGTCAAGCCTCTGGCCTTATTTAGCAATTCTCAACAGATTGCCTTTGGATGGCATGAACTCTTCGACTTAAAGTGGAAAAACGGTTTAACAAAGTGGATTTTGTCTCTCAGATATACAGTGGGCAATTCTGACCGTTAAATTCAACCCTTGAAAACATTTTTTACGGTCTGAATGTTTGCCTTGGAGAGCAGTGACAAAGCAATTTGACATGGGTGTATAAAAGGGTAAAAGCATTGCAGAATACCATCTACAGAAATGAATGAAAAGGGAGCACGTCATATCTGAAAGTTAAATCAAAGTTGTTTCAGCACAAACTGCTGCCTTGGAAAAATGCTCTTTTAACCTTTACTCAATTTTTCAGTCCCACCCTCAGTATCAATGTGTAATCTTATTACTGTATGTGTAGATCATCAACTGGAAAGCAGAATAGGCCAGGCTATGCAGGACAGATGGCTCACTTTGATGATATGCCTTTGATGTGCATGTGTGTTGGCAACAACTCAGCTTCTCCCCCCAGCTTTTGACAGCCTTCAGCCGCCACAGTTAGGATGTAAAAGGAGAGCAAAAAGGGAAGGAGGAAAATAAAAATGGAGCATTGCAGGCAATCGATGGCATTTTTGATGGTTAAGGATTAAGGTATGATCCCTTTTTGACTGAAAGCGGAAGTTTTTGCAACGATGCCAGGGCTGTTGTCAATGACTTGGAGATAGAGGGGAATTTCTCTCAAACCTCAGGGATTTGGGTTACATCTGGACGCCGGCACGGTTTTTACAGCTTACAGGTGTGCTTTGCTTTTGCAAAGGTGTACTTCTGACAATAGGTACACATCCACCTGTATGTGTGACTTGATGACAGGGCTCATTCACGCAATTTATTTGTTTGTCATCTTTGTTCATTAAACTGAATGTCATTATTAAATATGCCAAAGAAATATGACCTGAATTACTCACACATCACATTACTGCACTAAGTGCAACTTACACAAGCATAGGTTTTACTTACATCATTAAAAATACTTTTTAAATAGGTTGTACATTTCTATTTGACACTTGTATATACATAAACACTCTTTCCTTTGTATTTTCAATTTGTATTTTTGAAAAGTTTTTCTTATATTCTATCCTACTTAGTTTCTAACTTTCTATATAATCCAATATTAAACATTGTAGGAAAAGTTGCAATACGCTATAGGAAGGAAGGAAAACAACAATTTAAGGGAGTATGTATAGTTATAGACACTGAACTATGTCTTTGAATGTTTCAGAAATCTAACATCCCCTTTTCTGGCATAGAAATGACATCTAAGGAAAGACATTAATAGCAGCAGTCAACTGTCAGTGTCCTGGCCTTTTTTTGTGTTAATTGCCTCAGCTGCTTGGTGGAACTGCCAAGCAGAAAGGCGTGATATTCATCTCACAGCTCAACCAACCAAGAGTGTGTAAGCTCTCAAACCATCAATGGTCCCGGCGTGTGTGCCCTTACAGCCTTAGTCCCCCTATTTCTCTGTTCCAACCTATCTTGATCCCCTGGTCAGTCGTGCAGGATAGTTGAGATTCATTGGCACCTGAATCACATCTCCGAGCCTAAAGACCAACAGATGCTTCTTCGCTGACTCCTCCTTTCATTAAACCCTTAATAATATGACTAATCTTCTAGTGTGTCTTCTAGCGGGGATTCGCCCATTGAAAGTGAAGCCAAATGAGTGTGTTCTGCTGCTCAGCGAGCAGTGATACTGATGTAACATCCTGAAAGAATACCCCTACAACCTACGCCATTCATACAAAACATGAACACAAATACAGCCTTTATTATTCCATGATGAATTCATTTGGCTTAGTTTTATATGTCTGACAGTGCTATTCGTCACATCACATCAGAGAATAAATAGAAGCATCATACTTAACACATTTAAACTCCATGAGGCTGCTCATGCAGAGTATCCAGAATACCTAGCATTTCATCTCACGTCCCAAACTATTTATTATTAACATAATCTTGTTAAAAATGGTAAAGACATTAGATATGTAAGCAGATATGTGTGATATGCATCCCACCGCTAAGCCAACCATGAGTTTGGAAGCTCTCAAACACCGACCGTTCGGGTCAGTGTGCTCAATCCGAGTACTTATCTCAATAACTAAACATGTATTCATGATTGCACACCAAATGTAATTTTGACAGAAGAGTGGCAGATACAGATATCCAGTTACTATATATTACTCCACTTTCAAGTCATTTTTAACAGGTAAATAAAAATTGATCTAATGCGATGACTTTTAAAGTGGGGATTATGAAATATGGCACAATTGGCAACATGTGTGCGACCTAATGTAAAGGAATGAACTTTGAGATATCTATACTGCATTACTTTATAAACATTCTCATTTTTGATGGCTATAGCCTCTGCAGATCTGCAGTGCTTATTCAATTCTCATGCAATGTGTATTCATTCCAAGCTTGGTTTGGATTTATTCCATCATAAACAACCTGTAGATAAACTACAAAATATTCAGAAAAGAAGACACTATAATAATTTTTTTTTGTCAAAGCATGACAGGACAAATGTAAGTTAATTAAGACCAAAGTGGTCCTGGCCGGTCATTATTTTGGCGGTTTATACTTGCACTTGCATATGCCATGCATAGCTTCAACCGCACTGTATATAATCTGATCTTTATCTACAACTTTGCATCTAGAAATCCACTTTTGTCCGTTGGGCATGAAAGTGTCAAATAATATTAAATAAACCTATTCCTTTGAGAGGCTGGAGGTCATATAAGGAGAGATTGTAATCACAGCATCTGAAATAGCTCCACACTAACACATTTAAATGTTCGCCTAACAGATAAAGCTCTCAGATAGAGATCTAGTGGACCCTCTTAATTAAATCTAGCCAACTCCGGCCTCAGACTACTTTTATGTTCCATGATGTTGAAAATGGATTGAGACTGACCATAATAAATCCTTTTGGCTGCAGCCTAAGTTTGCATTTCACCAGCAAAGGTGTGTGTGTGGGGGGAGTGGGCCCGAGTCTGATTAATCTCATCCATGGAAGTGCTAATTGAATTGTTCCAACTGCAGCCTATGATCTAACAACCTGAAAATGTCTCCACCATCCTGTTTTAAACACCCATTTTACATTTATTAGCTGGATGAGACTCTATGCTCAGCATACTAACTTACACTTATCTTTTACTAGTTGAAATGGCTTTCTCACACTTGCTGGTTTTGCAAACCAGAGGAAAATGTTACAATTTGTCTTTCTGGGAGCTGTTTACCGTAAGCTTTTAAGATGAAAAGTGCATTGGCTTTCATCAGTGGGGATATCGTTAGTCTTAAACTTATTAATGATATTCTTGCCGTTAAATGCTTCTTGGTAAGGCTAATAAGACATATTACAACAGATGGAGAAAAATGCACACAAGTTTCCTCTCTGACTTTGTTTAGACGATAAATCTACTTGTCTCTCGGGTAAGTGCACTCTTGGTGCACATTGAATCTCAATGACAGGGATTTGCATGAATGAAAAGCAATTTTTGAGAAACCCTAAATTCAGCAAATACATGCACACAGCAATGCGTGACTTTAAAACAGCTGGCAAAACTTGATAAGAGCCATTTTTTACTTCAAAGTACTTGTATATGAACCATTTTTTAAGATCAGCAAATTTGTTCCGAAAGCAAGCTGTAGATTGCCCATGGACACCGGCTTTGAAAAAATCAACTATTTTTGGATACATGCTGTAGTTGGTTGTCATTGTTGGAAAACAAACTCGAGGGTAAATTGTCCCCAATATGTCGCATTGCTGTAAATGATTATGCCGTCTTGGGATATGCTGTCCTGAGGGAATAACAGGCCCAAGCCACTTACTCGTTTAATTAAAGCATTCAAATGCCAATGTTTATTTATGAGATTGATTTTTGAAATGAAGGCTTGAGAACAGACGATGTTCCATTTAAAGAAGAAACACTGGTGGATTTGAAAATGACATAACAATTTGTGAACATAATATACAACACATCTTGAATGAGCAGCTCTGACACTCCTACATTGAGCCTTTTCTTTCAGCATTAAAGAAACAGCCCATTACGGATTCACAGTGCAGGCAAAGTTCACAGATATCACAACAAACACCTCTAATATCTGTGTAAAGTCAAATCAAATGGATTTAACATATCCATATTTACTCTTCTTCTGCTGCAATCAAACTGTGTATGATGTAAATGTGGGTCAGAGCTCAGGAGAGTGAGTTTGCTTGCATATGCTGCATGTATCCCTATATATTTAGTTCAGTGTAGAGCAGCCTAACAGAACGGAAAACAGTTCAACAATAGAAAAAACTGAACTGCTACTTTGATTAAATCTTGCTTAAAGCGACCACGTTGCACTGCAATACACCGTAGAGATGTTGGATTCATGCTGACAACATTATGTGACAGTTGCAGCAAATGAGCCTTTGGGTGAAGAAATTAATTTCTTCTCTATGTGGCATTGCATATGTTCTTTGCATTCGTGGTAACAATATGCAGGATAATGTTCCTGTATAAAAAAAAGGCAAAGTGCCAATCAAAATATGTTCTAGTCACATTAATAAGCTTGACAAAGTGGGCTGCATTAAAACCCTATTTGTCGTCATAGCATCCTAGCAAAGCCCTATTTGGCTCAAAACATTAATACAAAAAATTAATAACTTTAATTTATTTTTCTCAAAACATCCAATTAAAAAAATTAATCCATCTCTTAATATCTTACAACTTCAAACCCGTCGTTGGCACTTAGCCTCAAACCCATTTGTTTTTTTCATCCCCTTTGTCCCTCCTATCCTATCTGTGTATACTATCTAATAAGAAAAGGAAAGCCCTAAAAACGTTAACGGAAAAAAACTACATGGCTTATGTTAGGTGTGGTAAGTACAACCACACTGTGAAAAGTAAAAGCCATTCTTGATAATAGGATCAATTCATTGTTGGTTATTGAAATATAACAGGATGCAGAGCCAAAGTGTGTTGATTTTTAATAACCGCACCGGTCATGATGGATTATCCCTCACATTATGGACTTATTAAACAATGGCAGTACAAATTGAGCTAGAATCCTAACTAAATGATTCATGCGTATGTGAAGCACCTACAACACTGTCAAGCTACCTTGTGTTTTCTGGACAACCAAGGCTTTTGGTCAGAGCCATTGTCTCACTGAGATTAACTGACTGCTCCGCCTGACCTGCCAAGGCTGATGACCCACACTTTAACAGCAGCGGGAGTTGGGACTAATAAGTCTACCAGCATGTAGCAGCTTATAGAAATATGCATCACAGCAGTTGTTAACAATTAATCTGACAAAGGCTTTAGGATCGTGTTATTGCAACCTTGATTCTGAAATATCCTGAAAGTCCCAACTTTTCAAGTTTCACCAAGCTTCTACAGAAAGTTTTGCAGGATAATTAATTTATAATTATGATTTATACTGTTTATTGATCACCAGTGGGGAAATAACAATTTACACTCTTTTTTGTTAGTAATCACTACACACAGGCCTGAAATACACACACGCTCATGTCCTACTCATGCAGAGTGAAAATGCTGTCCCTGCCCTGAGCGGTTGGGGGGGTACAGGGCCTTATTTAAGAGCACCTGGCAGTGCCCAGGAGGTAAAGCAGCACACTAAACTAGAACTACCAATCCACACTCCGTACTTTGGTCTGTAAGGGGACTTGAACCTGCAACCCTCCGGTTCCCATCCAGTTCCCAACCCAACTCCCTACGGACTGAGCTACTGCCACCCCATAATAACATTTAATAATTTTGAAGATGGCAGCTACGTCATCAAGAGAACTGATAGATTACTTACTTTTCCAGTGTTAATAGGTTTAGATTTTTCCATTTTTCAAGTGTTGATTACAGTGTTTGTCCACTCGGGACCTAACATGGCTCTTGGTGCCTCTTCAAGTGTTACCAGTTATAGCGTGGGCATCAATAAACGTCACTCATTTTAATACACAATTTGACTTTGTAGATTTATAGATAAGAATGTTAGATTCAACAAATAGTGCTTTGAAAAACTGAAACTGTAACCTTGATTGTGAATGCATCACAAGGCAGCAGGACACTGTCTAGTAGGAAAAAGAATTTGTGAAATTGTCGATGTTTTTTTGAATATTTTCAGCTCCACTACACTTCAGAGTGCCTTTCTGGACAGAACTGTCATTTCTTTTTTTGGAGCTTGTTTTCTACTCCCTAGCTCCTTCTTCTTGTGCTTCATGATACAATCACTGATATTGTCATAATTGAAACTTGCATTCATTCATATGCTACACAATTATTCCCTAAATGACTCAGAAGAGCATTCTCAACCATGATGCATCCCTCTCATTTGAATCTGAAGGCTCCATTTATTGTGTACCATGTGCCATATTTCCCAGTCTCTCTAGTTGCATCTGCAATCCATGAAATGAACAAAATGGCTCAGAAAATGAAAGGATTACCATAAAATTACATCCAAATAGTGTTGATTGCTTAATGAGCATCTGTGGTGACAATTTCAAGCCCTCAAAATCCGTGTCATCTCTCTACTGTATGTGCTTCATTACCTATTCCCTGCTATTATTCCCAAACCACCATCATGCGCTATTCAATATCTTCTCTTTGATGTGGCTGTAAAGATGATAGATTTGCAGGGGGGAAAAAAATACAATTTTGCCATCATGCCCTGATGGTGATGGTTGTCCGTCCTAGAAACAGAGTGGTCGGATAATGGTTGCTACGGTCACAATGGACTCCAACTGAAGAACTGCACAGGGGGAGTTTGTGAATTAGCTGAAGGAGATCAGCGAGTACCACGTACTGTGTCTCTTTACCACTACTTCATATAGAGCCGGTGCGCATGGATTACCAGCAATCGATATTCAATTTAGCTTGTATTGCGTTCAGTGTGGGTATGATTACTCCTTAGTGTGTGAGCTGTTGGGCTGCATCCTCAGCTTGTGGGGGCTGTGACTGTAGCTCTTGGCAGGGTGTTAACATGTTGTAAGAAACCACAACATTGCATTGAGCTCTTAAGTTGAATAATTTTTACATTTTAGACTAAAATGTGAAGGCAGATGCAATGTCCAGTGCCATTTACTTAAACTAGCATGGCTGTAGTCTAGGTATGTATTGTATTTTGTTTATTTTAGTAGGGACCCCCATCCACTTGATTTGCTGCACAATACACCCATTTTCTACCCACACTCCTCGTGATTATGTTGCAGTTTGTTATTTTTTTCACGTAATTATTTTTTGTATTATAATTCTGTGTACGTCGTCCATTTCTGTTGCCAACCTTGGGCTACGTGGCAACCAAACAGTGCAGTATGACAAAGCATTATATACTGTAGACGCTATACATTTACGAGACGGAGCCGGAGGGGTGAAGGGTGTTTAAGTCACAGGGGAGGAAGCAGGGAGGATTTGGGGCTGAGCAGAAACACCTAATGTCAGAGTGACAGGTGATAAAGATAAGCTTGTCAGGCTACTGGAGGCTCCCTCACTGCACCGGTGCACACATCTTACTTCTTGCTGACAGACACACAAGGGAGCCGTGCAAGACAACAAAAAAAAAAAGGACCACTGTAATTTTCACCTCTTTTTTCATCTCCATCCTTCCCTCTGTTCCTCCTTTGTAATTAACAGATGAGTGCATTCACTTGTTTCTAATTTCAGTGGGGAAAAAGTAGTGCAGTTACACAGTTCATCAATGCAGCATTTTGCCCAGAACTAATGAAGTCCCATGCTTATTGAAATCGGTTATGTGTTACCATGGCGATCGCGAAACCACCCAAAAGATCTGCTTTTTTTTTTTCAAAGCATAACTCAATCTGTGTCTTCCTTGGTTCTAAAAAAAAAAAGCAGTTTTTTCTTAGTGCCATACGCTACAGTGTTATAGACTGTGGCGGTGAGGCACTAACATTTCTGCTAAATAAATGTTTTATTTCTTATTAGATTCACTGACACAGAGCCTTAAATGACTTTAAAACTCATAGGGCAATTGATTAAAAGTGGATTATGAAAACAGCTGACTATATGGTATATTTTGGACATATAATTATCAAAACAACTTTTTATTGCCCAAAATCATGCTAATTACGTTTGCTGTTAATCTAGGATGTATTCTAATGGCATGGAAAATGTGCGCTTCATGTGTCATTTCTAAGTTTTGACTGGTAGCGATTTCCTGTCCGATTTACTCACATGTATTGTTGTGTGCCTCTCCACCTTTCATGCATGCTTCAAGGTTTCTTTATGGATGTATTGATTGTGGCCAGCTGATCTACAGTGGTCATCGCTGGCTATCAGGAGAGAAAGGTCACTATCGTCCATCAGCTCCAGTCTGAGACACCCAGCTGTTACATCAATGCCTTATAAAGCATGGCTCTGCCAACAGTAAGAAAGAGAAGATCTATTGACCTAAATTGGTTGACGGGCTGGTTCAAGGAGTTATGTATGGCCGCTATGGTATCAAAGTGGGAAGAGAAAAAATCTATACGGGCCAGTGCCAAAGGCCTATAGGTTCTAATATATTATGTCCAAAGCAAATAGAGCAAAAAGCACTTCCTCAATGAAGTTTTAAGACGTTTATTAATTTTTCAAGTGCAAAGGTTGCTGTGATCAAGCTGCCTGGAATAAGCCTATCTATAATATTAAGGGAAAACATATTGTATATGCAGTAAGTCAAAGTTTGATATTATTGCTGCTGCATTTGTTTTTCCTTTTGTCAAAGTTGGAAACACAGCATCAATCTGGGCCCAACACAAAAAAATGTTTTTACTGTTGCAGGAAAATGGCAGAAGGCAATACTGTTATTGAAGCTAGGACTCCTTTGTACAAAAACCTTTTCATCAAGCAGATGCCCTGTCAAAACTGAAACCAAATCATGTCTCTCCTTGCTGGAATGTGATTATAGCCAAGGTACAGAGCTTCCTTAAGCATGAGGCAGAGGCAGCCCAATGACAACGAAAGAAAAATGAGCACACAAATTAAAGCTGGGACAGCTGCAGTTGCTGTTGCTGGATGTGTACATGTGGGAGGAAAGGGGATGGTGTGTAAATGAATTGTTGTATGCTTAATTAACACAAAATCCCTTTGTCTTCAGGCTCTGGCCACGGCAATTTGTGGGTGTTGAGCTGAAAATGCAGGGAAATGATTAATTAAGTAGCCCAAATGAAAGTGAGTGGAGAAAATGGTCTTGTTCTGTCTTCAAGAAATGAAAGTGTATGTTGTATGGCTTCAGTCGAGGAAAGTGGGAGAAAAATCCTTGATTTGAGAGACAAAGGCTGAAAGTAGTAGTAGTGTCCTCACCTCTAAAATACAGAGACCAAAGGCCAGGCTAAAACAGCTCTAATTACACTCTGGAAATTGCCGTCATTGTGCAGTAAATAAAAGGAGGAAACAAGGTCTGTGTGTGTGTGTGTGTGTGTGTGTGTGTGTGTGTGTGTGTGTGCACACACACGCATGCATGCACTTATATGTAGAGGAGGCAGAGATAGAGAGGGACTGCAGGCGGACTGCTCTACTGTACGTGGGGGTTCCCGTAAATCTAATTTTCTTTCAATTATGCACACACAAATTAAGGCAGTGGTGATAAAAACCCTCCAAGTTGAATTTGAAATGATGAGAGCACAATTAGGAGGTCTGTGCTATATGGTCTGTGGGGGATATGAAACCGCACGGTTATGAGCCAGCAAATAGACTCATCCCATTCAGCACTCATTCACGCCGCCATTTATCTGCATCAGTCTATTTACAGCGTGTCAAACGCCTGAGGGCACTTGGATTTCCCCTTGATGGCCTGTTTGGTTGGAGAGTGGATGTTAGAAAGGTTTGACAGATGTAAAAGGAAGATGGATAATACTTCAAAGCTGCTTTGGACATTGTTTATTGGAGTGGGAGGTGGCACTAGTTAAGTCAGCCATCTTTGAAGTTGTGCAATGAATGCAGGTGAATGGCTAGACGTTTGTGTGTCCCTGTGTGTGTGAGAGAGGTGAGAACAGTTGTATACATAATTTTTTTCTGGCTTACACCGTGAATCACCAATGGAACGCACTGTACTTTGCTTTGTAAATTTGAGTGTTAAGTTACATGTAAATAGGCCATATTTAGGAAAAAACTGTACACTTTCGGCTGCACTAGAAAGCTGTATGGCACATAAATATGGTCATTATTATGAGAAAAAAAAAATGTATACCATGACAAAGAGTATGCCAATGTTAACACTCAGCCTATACATTCCTGGTATTATATTTCAACATGTGTTTTGGCAATGTTAATAAAATTAACTTGTGAGCCATACATGTAAGTTATAGTGTAAGTCCCATACTACACTTGAAGTAGCTGGCATATTTTCACAGTTTTGGCCGCCATTTTTGTCAGTTATAACAAAACTGTACTCATAAAAATAGTTGCCGAGATCTGGGTACATTCCAGCATTCTTGAAATGAAATCTGAGTGGACAGCATTCTTTTTAAGCAATGTTGCTGCTTTCTGAGATCGGCACAATTACCTTGGAGAGCTCAATGTATAGACAATATGTTTGATGGTCAATAACTATGAAAATAAGATCCCTGTTGTCATAATCATATCAACTAAGAGGTCTCTGTGTGGGAAAAATCTACCTAATTTCAATTACTACTGATTCAATTACAAAGCTGGATATTTACATAGGTAGAAGCAAATTGTTCAAAATGTGCATGTGTTCCCATCAATACAAAAGACACTAAACGTCGAATACAGCTGCTGCAGGTTCCCTGGCTAGATTGATCTGTGCGATCAGCCAAGATAGCCGAGAGTGCCGGCCACATCTATTCACTGAATAAGTGCTAGGACAAGCTGTTCTTTCACGGGCCAGCCAGGCAACAATAGTCCCTCTAATAGCTCCAGTTTGTCTCAGTTAAGAACACCCCTTGCCCCCCCCCCCCCCCCCCCTTTGGTCCCCTGCATTACAACTCTCTGCCCGACGCTGCGTTGACCACATAACTCCTCAATCTCTTTCTTTGATTTCTCTCTTAATTGCCGTGTCAATGTTTTCCTTTCTTCATTTCATCACTCGGAGAAAATGGAGCTACTTTACTCTACAAAACACAATTCTCTGAATGACCCCGACCTCTGAGCTTATTGTTCAGGTAGCAAGTAAGTGGCAAAAAGATAATTTCAATCATTACATTGGTAGAAACCAAACCTAAAGTAAGTGAAAAAATGCAAATGCTAATGTTGAGAACCGAGCTGTGTGGTTAAACACTATCTTTTCAACAGAGATCTCAGAGCATGTGACCTATGAGACGAAGGATATGTCCCGCATTCGGCCGGAGCGCCCTTTAAAACAAAGGCCTCCATGCAGCTGTAAAAGCTTAAAAATCACACCCTCATGAGAAAAGATGGCCGGAGGTCTAAAAACTACAGACGTTGTAGTTCACACCTACATGTCACCATCAAGAAATCTGATTCCTTGTTGGCTGGGCTCCCTGAACGCAGCAGGGGTCCATGCCCAGGTGACCGGGGATATAAATACTTGGGTCACCTACTTCTCATTGTCACTCACTGCACCCAAAATCCTCTAGAGGACGCTCTCCTCTGTGCTTTTTGATTGCAACCCTAATAGTTCATATCATGCAAGTGATATATAAACAAATTAAAACTGGACTAATGGGAGATTGGTCGGAGAATCGGCACAGCAAGTGTGGTATTGCATTCAATTTATCGCACCGTTGAGATGAAAAGAGAGCTGAGCCAAAAGGCAAAGCTCTTGATCTACCGGTCTGTTTTCGTTCCTACCCTCATCTTTGGTCATTAGGCTGGGTCTCCTCAGGAGGGTGGCTGGGAGGAGGCCTCGGGGAAGACCCAGGACTAGGTGGAGGGATTATATCTCTAACCTGGACCCCTCAGTCGGAGCTGGTTAATGTGGCTTGGGAAAGGGAAGTTTATGGTCCCTTACTGGAGCTGGTCCCCCTGCGACCCGATCCCGGATAAGAGATGACGACAAAGAGACAAAGATGGATGGGTGAAAAAGACGTTGATGTGCATAATTAATGTCCATCACACACAAATATCCCTCTATTTATGCGTAAACTGACTTTGAATGGATACAACAATCGACAACAGAGCCTGAAAAGGCCATAAAACCCAACACTAAGTAAAATTAACCACATTTACCCCATGGTATACATATCATCATATTTTCAAGTTGCGTTTACAATGGAATGTCGGTTTGTGGTAATGTGACACATTATTCACAAGGCCTGAGCCGGCACCACAAGGTTACCATGATGCCTAACTGGTTTACTGCAAACAGAATGTGACACTTCCATGCTGCAACTCACAAAGAGAATAACTGAGTATCACATATGCTGTAAACAGACTAATTGATACAAGATGCAGTCTACTTTTTTTCCTGACACGGCAGAGATTTTCAACGAGATTGTTTTCACTGTGGTGTAAAGTAGGCTAAAAGTAGGACGCAGCAGGCGTGATGAGTAGAGGAGGGGAAAAATAGAAAAACAAACCAATTACATGATTTACTTGTACAGAGAGGTAAGCATAAGTACCATCTACTAGCCATCATCTTTGTTGTGTGTCCTTATTTCTATATTCTGCTACATTTGATGGGGAAATGAAGATGGCACTTTTATTCAAATTTTATAATTTTATTTAAATTAATCTAATACCATTGTACATACAGTTCATGCCTAATTAGCTATTAGCAGTTCCTGTTTGTACTGGAACCATTCATGTACAAATGTTTTTTGCCGGCCTAGGTAGTAAAAGATAGATGGATCAAGTTTGTGTAAGTTATGACTCAGATTGAGTGTGTTTTTTTTAAATGTGAATTGCATAAATTGAGGGCTAAGTGTGAACAAGTATATCCACATTTTGAAGTTTACATAATTAGCGTTTTTCATGTTAACTCCAGTGTTTCAATATAGCTGTAACATCAGAAAAACACCACGAGCTAGATTTAGACGCTGCCTAGTCTTTACACATGGATCACTAATAGTGCCTTTAATGGTATTGGCGTTGCCTTTTAGATCCTTTGATCTACTGAAAATAAAAAAATCAATGTCTCTGTAAGCTGCTGTGCATTATTGGATGAGGTCAGGCTACCTTCATCCACTTTTTTCTCCTCAGTCGATATAGCAAAAACACAACCCTTAAGCTCAGGTGTCAATCACAAAGGCAAAAACATACTGCTGGATCCACACCAGGCCTTTCCCCTGCGGATAATTTGGGCTCTCCCATCACTTTTCCAGTTGTTGACTCTGGATGCAACACAAGAGTGTCATTACCTCACCAGTGCAGCTCTTACCTGCCTCTTTCCCTCCGTCTACCTGCATATGGAGCCCAGATAAGTGGCCATTTGACACTTTTTCCTCTGACAATGTTGTGTACATGGGCATATCCATTATTTTCTGCACTTTTGAAATACAATCTGCTATGTAGGCAAAGACATGCATGACAGGCAATATAGGAGAGTGACTTCAACATACATGCCAGTATAAATCTATGTACTTTTCTATATAATTCTTATAACACTTTTTAAACCCACACATTATTAAAGTTATTAAACTATAATGGTGGTTTTGCCTGTTTAGCCTATTTTCAACCTAATGTGCATATTTACTCTGACCTGTTTTATAAAGCATAGCATACATTTTTAAATTAGCTTTTCTACCTTTACTTCAGTATGCAATGAAAAACAACTCGTAATGACTGGACACTTGTTTGAGTTCCTCCAATTCCTCATGTTACCGTCGGTGCTTTTATGTCAATATTATTTCCGCATGTAATGCAGATGCAAACAGAGGCCATTGAAAACGCTTTCCTTGGTGGCATAAAAGGATGTTTTGACATTCAAAACATGCATGTTGTCCGTAGAAAAAGCACTCTATTTGTGAGGTTTGTTTAAAAAAAAAGAAGCAAACTGCATGTATGAAGTCTCTGGAAGTTGATTTTCAAGAACTACTAAAATGGAAGTCAAAATTATGCTAAATGCAACTCATAGTTGTAGACTAAAACTGCTGGCATGTTCCTTTAAACAAAATGAGCACACACGAGGACTGAAGTGCCTGCATTTACGTGTGTCCGCTTTATATAGTATTGGCTCACGTTAGAATAACAGAAAGCTACAGCACAGACACAAACACAGCCCGGCAAGGATGAACGTGCTCTCACATGGGAGTAATTTACCTCGCTGTACTATCAACGGCTTGGTAAAGCATCACCCAATGGAATTGCAACCCTCAGGTTGCACTACAAAATTATAATGGCTTAAGGTTAGATGGTAAAATGACAACCTAATCGGCAGGCTTCCCTTTCACCCGACCTATTGAGAGCCCATTACATTGTAATCCTGAATGTGGGCTCTGACATCTCCGCTACCATGTACGTGGGTGGAAAGGAACAAGTGAACAAAGGACAATGCAGCTTGTAATCCTGTTAAAGGATTAAGGGCTCGGGCACACGCACACATGCGCATGCACACAGCAGACATACAGGTTTTGTTTGGGAGCATCCCTCTGACTCACACTTGTTCATTAACCCCTACTCTCTGGCTTTTATACTATTACACACTCAACCCTAAACTGATGTAACCTTAAGTTGACCTCAATTCTCAACCTAAGTACTAAGCAGCATTTCAAAGAGTTGACCAACACTTTTTTACAAGCTTTTCTCATCTCGCACATGACTGGTCTCTAAAAGGATAAAACAAGAAAGCTCTTATTTCCTCACAGACGCACATACAAGGACAGCACACACACGCACACACACGCACACACACACACAAACACACAATGATGCATACGGAGTGGGAGCACTCAGGCTATTCACTTGACTTGTGCATGATCACTTTTATTTCAAGGCTTTTAATCAAATTTGTGCAAGGATTATTACACCAAAAGCCAACAGATACACAGACAAAATTGAACATCACGGGAGCCTTGCAAGTTTTGGTTTTCCCAAAAACAACTTCCTATGGAGAAGAGGACAATGCCACTCTTCTTGCGATATGTTCTAATTGATTGTCAGGATGTCCGGGACGTTATGAACAAAAACTAGGTGGCATCAATTCCTTAATCTGCACGCTGCTTTCCTGTGGTGCTAATGATCAGACTTGATGCAAATAAGAGAAGGGAGCTTCGGATGCCTAAGGCGACACAAAAAAAAAAATCAACCCTTCGAAGGGCTGCGGTGCTGTTTTGACAAGGAATAAGTATAGTATAGTTGTGTGGCTTGTGACATTGCCGGGGGCAGAGCTTCTGAAACTTCCACTTGAACTACGGCTCCCATCAGGGCCAACACCCAGCCGTCTCCGATTCAGTATAGCTGTTCCAGAAATGTTTAGATCACGCCTGCTTGTGTTATCCCTCCAAGCCATGCACTGCAACTCTTTGTTGGATTTGTAAATGCAGACTGAAGTGCTTCAGATTCTCACTTATTCATGATCTCAATGTGTTAAAACAGGCAGCTTATCAATGCAGCCAAGAGCAGAACAAACCATGAATTATTAAAAGGCTATTTAGCCTGCATGTAGCTCTAATTCTGCTTTGCAAGGTTTTTCGCTGAGGAATCGACTGGTTTTTAGGGCAGTTATCCTGCGTTTCTGGCTTGTCATCTTGACTCCTTTTGAGGTCAGATTGTTTTTTAGAAGCTTAACTTCTTTTTTTCTCTCAGCAGAATAATCTGTTGTTTTCTTTTCCCTTACTTTGACTGAAACACATTAAACCATCACGCTTATGCTGAACAGTGCATTGGAGATTAAGTCAAAAAGAAGTCCCAGCAATAAGCCACTTCCCCATCTGTTCTACGTATTGATAATATTTACACAAAATATGTGTCATCATTAACACAGTCCAACCAACAACAGCAGCATAGTTAAGCAATGCTTAGTTTGTTTGTCTTACCTAAAGATGTCAGCAGAAGTGGAGCATTGCCATTGGCCACCAGAAGACAAGCGAGATGATGTGTGAAGATGCGTAGTTATCCCGTTGGTCACACAGAAAGAATGGAGGGCCAAAAGTAAGAAATAAAAAGCTCATTAGTAAAACATAAACTACATTGTAGGTTTCATGTTTAACAAACGTTCTGTTCAAATTGAATCAAACCTTTAATACTATCATATACTAACAAATGTATAATCACTGCAAAATCTGCATGATTTTAAAACATTGGTTAAATTAAATCAAATTTATTTTAAGTGTTAAAAGACATGGTCCCAGTGCACTTTACAAGGAAGGGAACACAGAAATACCAGTCAGCAACAAAACAATGGAACAGCATTTTTAGAATTAATAATAAACAGAACAAACCCACAAACATAAGACAAGGGGTGAAAAGGTTTGTTTGTGAAGGATGCAGAAAGGATGGTGTGTATGCAATCTAGATTTGAAAAAATGTCAACTGAGTGAGCTTCTTGTAGTGGGAGGCCGTTCCAAAGATGAGGGCACGGTAGCAGAATGCTCTATAACCAACTGAGCAATTTAGCTACGTCTTTTTTGGCATTTGATTGTTGAACAGGAACGTACACGGTGATGATTAACAGTAACATAATAGTTGTGTAGAATATCATTCTTAGAGAAATTTTATGAAGTAGTAGGGTTGACCAGTTCAGGTGGAAACTAACTATGGCTTAAAAAAAAAGAAAGAAATCACCATACAGTGTTTCCTCATCAAATGTAGGAAATATTGCTCATGTATGTAAGCAAAATCATATCCGGCATTTTGTTCTGACACTGTAACTACATAATCAAAAGAGAAACATATGTTTCAGTATATAAGCATTAGAAATCAAGCAACTGTGAAGCTAGTCATACACTAATTAAAGTGAGTAGGATGGCGTATTTGCCAACATATACCCTTTAGTTTATCATCTACTGAAATGTATATGCATCATTAAGCTGTCTTAATGCCGCTGAAAGAAAATCCGACAGTGAAACAGGAATGTAATGGAGATTCGGTGGTATATACACCCCCCCCCCCCCCCCAAAGTAAAACAAAGTTCACTTGAATGTTCACACAGGTCAGACAAACACAACACTGCAGAATCCATTTCAAATTCTCTGTCACTAGAGTGTGTCCAACCTGTGTCTCCTCTTACAAATTAGAGCCTCAGTTCTCCCGTTTACTGTTTCAATACAGAGCTTTTTGAAATATTTGATTGAAAAGGCTTACACACTGTAACTAATGGGATTCTGTTCAACTGTATATCCATTTAAAAAAGAGTTTCAGTCATATAACATGCATTTTGTTGTTCACCACTGTCATAACCCCGTAGCCTATTTGATCAAATCTTTTTATACAACATGAATTCCCAAAAATGTTCAGTGTTTAAAATAACATTACCTCGGAATTATCCCACCGAGGCCTCATGCCGTGGCTCTTCTTTCATTTCTATCACCATTATTTCACTGTGCTGTGCTTAACTGATCTCGAAAAGACATCAATCACGGGACAAATTCAACTTATTACTTTCCAATAACCTCGAAGTAGACGCTGACATTGAACACGGATTCTTGAGGGACGGACGTTATTACATTGTGTCATCTGGATCGGGAAAATTTAGCCTCGGGGTCGGACGAGAGTCAGGAAGAATTTATACCTGCTCCATCAAAGTTGCTATATGGGCCACTGATGTCTCAGAGCACGCGTCATTGATGATTGTGATTATCTCCTCCGCATCCAGGAAATCAGTTAAACACCAGCTTGTTTTTACGATCTGGCGCTACATCAGTGTGGGCAATTTTACTTACAGTTTTAAGTGTCTGAATCTGAATTACATCTAATTCTGAAAAATAAAATGAATACTAAAAACGTTGGTGAAACTTATGCAACAACATGTCGAACAGTACGGTAGACCAATGTCCACTCTGGCAAACTACAAACTTAAGACATATTCTGGACCAAAGACCACACATGTGCCTCCATATATACAATGCTATAAAACTGTGTGAATGACTGGGTTTTATGTAAAATTATGCACATAATAAATCAGCCTTATTAAGGAGAAGATCGCACGACTGTCATGCTTCCTCTTCTCATCTCATTTCGCTTTTCTCTGCTGCTGATATGCAACCCTAGGGTGTCTTAGTTCAAATCCACACATCCGTCAAAATGATTCAACTTCATAGGCAGTTACTTTTTAAACATCCAAATAGGGAATTAGCTTTAAAACTGTATCAGAGTGACATTGACGTTAATATATAGCTGATTTAGTTAGCGTTTGTTCAATTTAGTATTTTCAGGACTTCTTGGATTATAAACTGACAATTTCGTGACAACTGGGCATACACCTCCTGCTGAGGAAGATCATGTGATAGGATCAAAAGCTCCAGGACAGCTGCATGATAGACTGGGTGAAGACTGTTCTGTCAACTGCTGTTTCCAAGGTCAAAAAATGAACTTTCAATCTGAACTTTTAAGCCAACACAAACAAATTGGTCATAAAAATAGTGGGGAAAATAGTGCACTGTAGTGAATTATCGGTTGATCACAGGACAACGCCGATAGTGTTTACCAACCCTTAGCCGACACTTGCCTACACTCAGTGACAGCTAGACTCCTAAAAAAGATACCACCAGCACCACAGCAAACCTGTGTCACAAAAAAATATATATACATAAAATCAGAAAGGATGCCTCCTTTCGCCACTGACTTCACTTCTTGACAGGATAAAGCAGAGCATGTAAGCCCCACTTCAAAGAGTGGTGTAAAGGGGTGCAAGCTTTACATTCTGTTAATCTGACCTGTGGGCACTGCTTTAGCCACTAGCTCTAATGTTAATCCTCTGACTGGGCTGCGCTTCTATCTGTCTCCCGCTCTGTCTGCACTACACAGTCCACAGATCCTAGAGTGTCAAAAGGATGCTGAACCCCTGAGACAGCTTGCTGTTGTCTGAAAACAAAGTCAAACACATACACGCCTTTCTCTTCAAGATATAATCAGGATAAGAATTCACCAAACAGAAATTATTTTTGAGGGCTCCGTGAAGATGTGTAGTAAGCTTCCTTTCCACATTAAATGCTTTATTCGTTGGTTAGAGTCTGTAACAAAAATATATACATACATACATACGTACATACATAATGTGCAAGAGTTTTAGGCTGGAGTGAAAAAATGCTTTTACCTGATAATGCTTTCAAAAATGTAAGTGTTAATTGATACCACTCTCACATATGCATTCTTAATATGAAGCTAATAGCTAGGAGATGTTAAGCTTAGCTTAGCATAAAAACTAGAAGCAAATAAAATCTGCCAACCATCTTAAAAACTTATTAATAAAAATATTTTCAGACAGAACCAGGCTAGGTGTTTATGCTAAGCTAATAGAATGTGGTGACTGTTGCCACCAATATAACCCAGGTTATAGTAAGGATTAACTCTTCATTAGATAGGCACTGCAATGCAATTACTACCAGGACATGGATCGATATTTTGGCTAGAAAGCAATTCAGCATAGCATTTATCCAAATTATAAACCAGCTATTCCACTGAAGTACATGAAAACCTGCAGACATGTTCCATCAGTCTATTTATGCGTAATCCCTGAAGTGTCATAGATGATACATGTAAGCTCTGCTCACCAACTCAGTTGTATAGCTGGTGGCTTAATGTTCTCATATGAATGTTTTATCATTTCAAAGCGGATTTAAGGCCTCAGATTGCAGCGTATCATTTTCAGTACTCTAAATGACCTCAATTTGTGAAGAGTTTGGGTTTTTTAATGTACTGAAAATGCCGAGAGTCATAGTAGTTATGATCCTGCAATATCCCTCATGCACACACAAATACAAAACACACACTTGCTGTGTTTATGTGGCCTGGCATTTGCTGCAAATATTCATTCACGTTCTGAGTGAACGATTTGGCTGCCGTGACAACCTACATAGACATGAAAGACAGTGATGGAACAGGACTTGAGTGTCTCAGTGAAGATTTCATTCCTGGTCGGAGCCATGCACACACTCAAAAGCAAAGCCACAAGGGCACACTCGCCTACGCACACTTGAGATATTAATGTTTCTACCTGCAAGATGCCAGTTTGCATCAAGTGAAATAGGCCACTGATGCATGTAGAGGAAGGAGCACATAAAAACATTTCTCTCCTTATAGCCTCTCTGTCACTTTTACAAAATCTAGAAGAAGTCCAGGAGTGGCTGAGTGACATTGCCCACAGCTGACTAAACTACTAAGAAAGAAGAATGTGTGTCTATGTGTGTGTACAGTATATGGTTGATAATGAAAGTTACAAGATAACGAGATAGCAGTTAGCTGTTGGGTCGTCCAAGGGTTTGGGCAGTGTGACACCACATAAAACTGCAGGGGACTGATGGGTGTTAGTTGCAAAAAAGAGGTATGAAGTGTGTAATGGACAACTCAATACATAACCCCATCTAACAGTGTGTGTGGTGTGCTAAGGCTGCAGTGCTTAAATATCCAAAAATGCTGCAGATAGATGACAAGTGAAGGGAATACCAACATTAAGGGTCTTAGTAAAGTGCTGGAACACTGTGAAGGGCCATCCAGTGACCACTCAGGCCTAAATGGGGGGATTGTCGGCTACCATTGGTTTAGAAATGTTTAATCATGAGGATGACATCTCCTAGATCTTTCCCTCTTTCCACCATGATCCAAAATCTACCATTTGCTAAACCCCTCCAATCATCGCCTAGTAAAGTTTTTTGATTTTTCAACATACTAAAGCGATGTGCATGGGGCTCTTATTTTTACAAACGCTCGGGGGGGGTCTTGTCATGCATCACCTGGAATAAAGCATCAATGCTGCATCCGGGGCTTAGCACTGCCTAAGACGGCTGTGATTGGTTTAAGGAAATAACAAGCCAGAGTGTTTTTTCCCTATCGCAGAATGTATGAGCTGTGTAGCCAGACAGTACTCCAGTGCTGACACAGAGCGGTGGAAATAGGTCTGGCAATTCGAGACTAGCATATTATTAACTCCAATTTACATCAATCACAATGTATCAATCCTTGTAAAGCCTGAGAAGAAGACTGACCAAGACGACTGTCAAACAGTGAAAAATGGTGTTTGTAAATTGGTTGAAACATTTGTATCAGGCTGCTGTACCAGAGTTATTAGTAGTTAACTGGCTGGCTATTGATTTTAATGCTGCTTTTGTCTTGACTTTAGTTCGAAGCAAAGGATTTTTACCATTAATTTCTGAGTGGCAACTCTGTCACCAAGCTTGACAGGTGTAGCAGAAGGTTAATTGCTTAAATGTATCATGCACCTATGGAAGCATCTGCGTTCGTGGCTTCTCTATCCAGGTTTTTCTTTCAATCTATCACCCTTCCCTAGCTCCTTGCATCTCTACCAGCTGCGCTCCCCCCAATCTGCACTACCCTGTTTCCACCTCAGCCATGTCTCTGAATGGCTCGTGCCTTTCTAAGCAGGCGCCACGTGCTGCAGCCTCGCTCCCAGTGGATAGCGGTCCCATTATAAACAGCCAATGACATTTCCTTTAGCACAAGCCTGGCATTTAGTTTGATTGATTTATTGACATGTGTTATAGTCTCTCTACTAGCAGATTGCTGAGGCCCTTTAAGACACCTTCCACAGGTTCGACCCCATTTCAAATTCACCACTGCAACGTATTCCATGTCCTTTTTATCTGATTTTGCTTGCTTGTGCGTTTTGATAAACAGCAACGTAGAAAAGGGATTGCTTGTGTGCATACTGCGGTGCGGCTGCCTCTGTGCAGACGTCCATATTTTAAAACCATAGACTCATAATTACTTCGTATTTTGATTATTGTTAAGGCATAAAGTCGTAATGGAAGTTGTATATCAGGGAGCAGGCCAGCTTGAATAGTAATAAGCTGTGAATCTAATGGCCTCTGAAGAGAAAGACATAGAGTCCATTAATTAGTTTCCTCGCTCTGTAACTTGAAATAAAGAGACGCGAGGGGGAGATCTGAGGAATTGATCGCTAATGTGGCAGAATTAGCCAATCAGCATCTTTCAGGTTTGGGTAGCGTCTCTGTGCTTGTGTATCCAACCACAGTAGGGGTTGGTGTTGGAAAGAGATATGTCCTTAATGAGAGAGCTGCAGGCAAACACACACACACACACACACACACACACACACACACACGTGCACGCACCCGCACGAAACATCCTCTATCAGTGCTGCTGTCTCTCCTCATTTGGCGCCTTGCTGCCTTCTGTCTATGTTTATTTGGCATTGGCCCTTTGAATCGTCCCTTTGTTAAACCTCCCATCACCCACTGCTCCTTGCTTTTACTTCCAGCTTCCTGGGCTAAATCAACTTAACACCTGGATGATTTACAGCATATGCTACTATATTTTACTAGGTAGTATTTCTTCCATCAGCATCACAATTTATGGGGGAGGAAGTTTCTACATTGGACCTTTGGAGACTCTAAAAAAAACAAAACCTGCTGGCTCGCTCAGACTAAATAACAAAAGCTACCCTTTGATTCACTCACTTGATACAAATTGAATGCTATCATGCCATTTTCCATTTCACATCAGATATATATTTTATCTGGACATTGAAAGCCAAGTGAAGGAAAAATTCATTTTCAAAATGTCAGAGATGTCACTGAATCATAGCTAATGAGCCATCTTTCGCCTCTCATCCTCATCTTTTCACAGAATCTAAAATAGCACACTCTTAGACTGCTAACTCTGCAATCTTTCACTAAAAAGACTATGAGATCTCTAAATGTAGAACAAGGCAGGACACATTAAAGAGAACAGCCTATTTCATCTGGCTTGTTTTGCCTTTTCTTAAACCTCAACATGTCATCTTAAAGACAGTTTTACATATTAGGTAATTTTTCCTGTCACAGTGGGAAGAACCGATACGTTTGCAATGCTAACAGGTATTTGAAGGTTAAAGGAGACTTGGAGCCCCTGGAGTGAGGAAGAGCATTGTTCTGTGGTAATAAAATAGGGTTCGAGCAGGAGATGGAGAAAATGACAAGAGGAAGAATAAAAAGATAGCCAGTAAAATGTGATTAACTACATGTTGGAGAATGACAAGACAACAAATCTAGGAATGGTGCTCACATAAAAAAGGAGGTGAATTCAAGACGGTGACGGAAAGCAAATAGCCGACTGTAGCAGACGCAGGAGGGGAAATTAAACAAAAGAAGTGGAGGACGAACGAGCAGGAGAAAGGTTGCAGAAAAGAGGGAAGGCAGAGATAATATTAGAAACAGGTCAGTGAACACCATTCCTCTCCGTCCTTACCCCATCTTCCCTTCCCCCTTTCCACCACAGCTAGTAATGCTGTCAAACCAAACTACAGCAGATCTCAGTCTTTCCTCCTGTCTTCATTTCCTTGCCCATCTCCCTCCTCCTTCTCCCCACCGTTCTCTCAACATCAGCCTTTTTCATGAGCTGTGAATTTCAAAAATGCTCTGTCTTGGCACCCTGCCTACCAAACTGCTTCCTCTGTGCCCAGCTTCATGCTGCTTGAGCGGCCAAGTTGCGCCAACATGCCCCCACACCAAGTTCAAAATAAACAACCCACAGACAAATAGGCCAAATTAATTTAATTTATAAGGATATAAAACAGAGATAAGCTGGAATCACAACAAGTTTCGCATTTCGGATGTGATGATCTGTGTGTGCATTTATGTAAAGGTCCATTTTTTCAGGATAACTAATGAGGCCTGTGTTTGTGCAAGAGTAATATACACCACCGTCAGGATGGCTTCACACATAACTACAAAATGTCATAGCAATCTGCTTCCTCCGTCTTCTGCGACGGGCGCTGCCGGTGACCGTCACATCTGCTTTAGTAGCTAATGAAAATCGCACGACGACCATGAAACGTTTACAGTTGACCAGCCTCTCACCCAATCTTCTCCAAGGCTAACACAGAGCGTCCCCACGTGAGCCATCCTAACATCTTTTCACATCTGCTGTTAGTGTGTTGCATTGCACTTCCCATATTTGGCACACTTAACTGCACTTCATTAGAGTTTGGGGAGATTTTGAACAGGTGTTGTGCTGCTATCCACTCATGAAAATGACACTATTCTCTTACCGAGGGGTATCCGTTGCATTTTTTAACTGCCCAGAGTGAAGCTTAAATTTATAAAAAGAATATTGATCTTATACCTGCAAGCTCATATGACTAATCGTTGTCCTGGAGAAAGGAGAAATCAGGCTAAATTTGGGAACAAAAAGGCAATGCTTTATAATTTGTGTCTGAGAGAAGTCATCTTTAATAAAATATAGTTATGTCCTGGGTTTTAGAGGCAGTGGCGTGAAGGGAATGGATTTAAAAAAACAAACCTGGGACTTTGAAAAAGAAATCTGGAAAAGAAAGAGGACTGCAGTGAGACTGAACAAGAAATGATAAATGTCCTTGTAAATCTGTCACTACGATACTTCTTGGCACATCTGTGAGAAGAAGAAAAATACAACACTCCAATATTCTTACACTCAAATCAATCATCAATTTGCAATGATCGATTCACCCCCAGAAGTGGTTTTGTGATTATCGACCTACATTTCCCAGAATGCCTTTCAGCACTGCTGTAGAACACAGCTGAAATTGTTGTAGGAGAAATAGCACAAAATGGCACCACGGCAAAAGCAAGTAAGCTTCTTTCCAGATGAGACATAGCAAGTTGCGAGTTGAATTCCTTAGTCCTGAACCAATCACACCAGCTACATTACACTCTGGTGTTTTGAGGTTATGTGGGTGAAGTAAATTCTTCTCTGCAATAGATTTATCCACATTGATGATCTAGACTAGAAAAAAAGATGATGCTCTGTCATTTCGACAGAATGTCACCCTGCTGATTGCCGCTGTTGAGATAGCGGACTCTGCAATCAAACTCGTCACTGTAACTTTGTGAGGATGGTATCTGAAGTCAGAGCAGCTCTGTTTTGGACCGGTATAAAAAAAGAAATGCACCACCAAGCTTCAGAAATGCAGCAGCTTTTTAGTTGTTTCAGGGTGGATGTTCTTATTTATCCCCTTTTGCTTTGGATAAATTCCAGCACCTTTTTTCCCTGATAAATTAAAAAATAAATAATGCGCAGATAAATATAAAATAATCCCATAGCAAACTCAGCTAAGCACAGCTTTATCTGCAGCATTATAAACGCTTGTAATGACAACTGCCCTTCATCTGGGGACAATAATTCCCTTATAAAGTGCAGAGCTCATTTCTCAAAAGCTTTACTCTATCTTTAAGAGCTTCTGTTGGTTCACAAACCATCACTTATCCTTATCTCCCCTTTATGGAAGTGAATGCTTGCTTCCCTTGGGTTGGACAGGTTTCTCTGTCAGGTGCGGCAGCAGATGGTATTTATCTTGTCATCTGAGATGGACAGGGGATTTATTTAAGGTGTTAAGGACGGTAGGATGGATGGAAGGTGTTGGTTGTCTCATGACGGGTTCATAAACAGCTAGGTGGGATGTCCTCATCGTGGAAGGGCTACTTAGCAATTTTCATGTCTCACTGGCTCAAGATAAAAACCACTAGTCATGCATGGAGTTGCTGCATTACAGCGTATGTTCAATTGCAAGGTAAATATATAGATTACAGGTTATAAGGAACCTTCCATCCTGATAAAGGGTATTAACCTTTATGTTGTATATCCTAGCAAGTTTGCAAAAATGGCGTAAAAGATGTATACCCCCCCCCCCCACCCCCCGCAGGAGACACAGCAACAGATTTCACAGCAATTTAAACAAGCGCGATATACCAACCGGAGCAGAGCATTGGCAACTTCAAATGAGAAAGTAAAAGAGATACAACTCAAAAGACTGAGGAGCTGAAAATCCAATACAGCTCCATTCAGGTGTCTGTATTTGTGGTCGTTGCTCCAATCAAGCCAAGTGCTGTGTCAATGATGGGTTCACGGATGCCGTGACAAGCTGCAAGTTATTCTGGGCTTTCAACCAATCAGCCGATCAACACGCTGACCCCTTGTATTGCCAGTACCTGCTGGGTATCGATCGGACCGCCTGCTGCTCCAGGTGTCCTTCCTGTCATCCAATGAGTCATATGAGTGCAGCTTAGGGAAGAGAAATGGACCCTTGGAGAAAAGTGAAAATGGCTCGCTGCATTCTCCATCTCCAGATGGGCGTGCTCTGTCTGTGGCATTTTGAGGTTAGATATTCTAAAGTCTCCTTTTGTGTCCTTGAAATTCCAGTCCAGTCTGTCTTTCAATTCAATCAAGTCTGTCTTCTTCTTTATTTTAATTTTTTTTTTTTTTCGATGTGTGTTGCAGCTGTTGCTACAGAGAATAAGACATTTTTAAGTCAGCAAACACAAGGATGAAGAAAGCTATTGGCATCTTGACACAGACATTATTAGCAAAGTAAAGTAGTGCTTTTGTACCATTCTCTTACAGCAGATCAGAGCGCTTAGTTCATTTTAAGCTTTGGTCCCATATATTTATGATGTACACAATGCAACATTTTAAACTATAACATTGCATCTGATTAGATGTTTGCTACAAAGCAAGAGCTGTTTTTCAGCATCTTATTTGGAACTGTGTGCAGTTTTACTTCTTAATGCTTATTGATCGTGTTCACTCAATCCTCTTAGAAATGGATCCTAGAATTGATACACAGCAATGAGCTATATCCACTCATCACTCACACATTAGCCACACAAAGTCTTCTTTTAATGTGAATGTGTCAAGTGTTTACCATGCATTAGCTATCTTTTTTACTCACAGAGATGACCACGATTACTACATGTCTAAATGTTCTTAACTCAATCAATCAATCAATCAATCAATCAATCAAAAACCTTTATTTGTCCCCAAGGGGCGATTCATTTGCTGCAGTAGCAAGAAACTGACACACGGTACATGACAACAAAG